>NW_027395739.1:0-136037 GCF_047715665.1 Aspergillus karnatakaensis | reverse complement strand
AACGCAACAGGAACTCCACCCTGTTCACCAAGAGACGCTTCGATAGACGATATACCAGGAGCCTCAACAGGCAGCGCAGCAGGCGCTCTAACTAGGGGTGCGAGAGGTGGCATGATAGGCGGTGCGGGACGTATCATCATCCCTCCAGCAAGTGGTGCATGGCCATCCTTGGAACGCTTTTTTGGAAGGGTGATTGTTCCATATGGACGTTCAAGGCTGGCACGTTTGTCCACAGTTCCATGTCGGATCTTTGTTGGACTAGCGTCCTGTAAAGGATCGCTTTTCTGCCGTGGTCGAAAAGACGACCCGGGTACCTTCTTTGAGGGCGATGGTGCCGGAATTCGAGTCGGCGTGCTCTGGATTGGGCTCTCCGCTACCATCTGGCGGAATCCAGTCGCTGTAGCCGGTCGGGCCAAGTCGAGAGGAGGGGGGCGTGGCTTTGCGACACCTGGTCGCATGGGAGCGGATGTGAGAGACGATGTGTTCTGCGGAGCCGTCGCAGTAGGTTTGGAGATGGGCTGTTCATGGTGGTTGATCGACGTTGCGTCAGGCAAAGCGGTTTGCTCTGCCTTAGGGAGCGGAGGCCTGCGCTTAGCGGCAGCTAGACTGGTCTTCGTTCCCTTGCCCTTCAAGGTTGGACGAGTAGGTCCGGCCTTGGAGGGTGTAGCCGTAGTAACGAACGGATCTTTCGCCGGGTTGTGAGGATCCTTCTCCACGAGCGCGCGAACTTTGGGGTCAAGGTCATTCAGTAACCTGTGGTTCGTTAGCTAGGTCCCGATCACGTTCATGCGGCTACAACTCACTTTGAAGCCCTAGTTTGCCAAGCGTGGTAGAAGGCCCAAAAGGTAGCTCGATAATTCTGTCTAACCTCCGCGCTGGCGTAAGAAAGGTTGACTTTGATGACCTCGGCAATGCTCTTAGCGCCCTCGGGAGTGGTCTTGTGTCGAGACTGGTGTTCGAGGATAACAGTGATCCAACCAGCAGAATAACCACGGAGCTGGGGACTGTTGCCCAAGGCAGCGGTGGTTATGTGCGACAGCAGTCGCGTGTTGCACGTCAAGTTCTCTAGAAGAGTGGTGACGGTAATATCGCCCCTGTCAGCCGCGATGCGCTTTTGATTAACGCATACCTTGAGGCAGACTTGAAGGATGATGTCAATGACCGGGTCGAGCTGACTCTGACAGACGCAAGCGAGATCGCGTATCAAGAGTAGCCCATTCGTTGTCATGGACGTTCGAAGTGAAAGAGCAACTTTGGAAATGCCGTCCAGAAGGATTTTGATGCCCTGCATGAAGGCTTCGGGAAAGTCATGCGGAGCGTTTCCATGGGTGATTCGACGAAGCATCTTGACGCTCTTCTCACGATGTGTCCAGTTGTTCTCCTCCTCCTTTCCTTGGAAGCAGTCAAGCATCCCCGTGTATATTTCCTCGAATTCACGAGCAGAAAAGAGATCGCGAGGTTCAACCATTTCGGACGCCTTGAGCGGATACCGCGGAGGGGGTGGGACGGAAAGTCGCTCGGCCGAAGCAGCCGCCCGAGGCGCTGTTTCATGGCCGCTTGTATTGTTGTTCGGTCTCACGGGAGTCGGCCTGACGATAGCCGGAGTGTCTAAAGCACCGTTAATGCTTGCCGACGTGGGATGTGCAAAGGAGAACTGACCTTTTTCGTACAACTCAACTGTCTGTTCCTCAGGCACATAGAGAGCCGAGTCAGTTGGTTGAGAAAGCGCAACACCTCTAGAGGGTGGACGCTGAGTTTCGACCATGAGAGGCCTTTGATGAAGCACATCGCCTCGAGAAGAGGCGTGTTGCTGACTTTCAGATGCAGCAGGTCGCTGATGAAGCGCGTCGCCTCGAGAAGGTGGGCGCTGGGTTTCGACCGTCGCGGATCGCTGATAAAGCGCGTCGCCTCGGGAAGGTGGGCGCTGGGTTTCGACCGAAGTAGGTCGCTGATGAAGCACATCACCTCGAGAAGAGGGGTGTTGCTGGCTTTCAGCTGCAGCAGGTCGCTGATGGAGCGCGTCGCCTCGAGATGGTGGACGCTGTGGCTCAACTGTCGCCGATCGCTGGTGAAGCGCGTCGCCTCGAGATGGTGGGCGCTGTGGCTCAACCGTTGCAGGTCGCTGGTGAAGCGCATCACCTCGGGAAGGTGGACGCCGAAGGGCTTCGCCCCGGGAAGGTGGTCGACGAAGAGCTTCACCTCGAGATGGCGGTCGACGGAGGGCTTCACCACGAGAGGGTGGCCGCGTCACCGAGAGATCTTCCTCGAGGCCAATACCACTAAGTATGGCGTTTGCAATTGTCTTCCTGACAGGAGCCAATTGCCTCTTGAGATCAAGCTGGGCATGCGAAGGGGCATTCCTGCGTAAAGGTCAGTCGCAAGCCAAAGGGACAGAAGCAGGCAAGAGGCTCACTTGAACAACGCAATGACTGTCGCTTTTGCCGTCTCGCGGACGTGGGCGTCTGCTTCCTCAAGGCAAGCAATGACGTTGGGTACGTACTGGCGGAAAAGCATGTCGCGTTGATGCGCCATCTGCAGCAGGAAAAATCAGAGGATGGTTCTCAACTGGATCAAGGGTACTCACATCGACTAGCCAAACTAGACACGATTCTTTTGCTCTCGGGTTCTTGCCCGTGAGAGCGACTTGGAGGACTTGATGTTCCACCTCGGGTCCATCTGCAGGCCAAAGGTCGGTGAATGCTTGAGCGGCATGAGCCCTGAAACGCTCCTTGTGGTCGCCCATGCGCTCTACAAGTGTGCTGTAAAGCTCACGAGCCTTTGCTGCAACGACGTGATGCTCATTCTGGACAAACAGGCGTTTGATCAGATGACCGAGCATGGAGAAGCCCGCTGCAAGAAGCTGGTAGTGGGGCGACGCGATTGCGAGGCGCAAGCATTCGAAAAGGGCATCGGTGGCTGCGGAAGGGACGTTCTTCTGCTTGATGTCGGATTTCAAGCCAAGTATCTGATTGACCTTGGCGTCGAGCGACAGGTTGCTGTTCTTCAGGACAGCCAGAACCTCCTTTGCTTTGGCCTCCATCCCGACGAAGTACTTTCTAAACTCGGGACGGACTAGAAGGAGGACGACATGTACGATGAGGAAACGAAGATAGAAGCAAATGCAGAACTTGAGGGTGGAAAAGATAAAGGTCCAGAAGCCGGAGGTGAGGAGGACGGTGAGGAGGGCAATGTAGCCCAACTGCCTGTAGTCGAGTGAATCCATGGTCAGCGATCGAAGATCAAAGAGCACGGTGAGAGTTTTGTGAACGGTTTGGTTTGAAACAGTTCGAGACAGAAGAAGCTTTTGAAAGCAGAGGTACGAAGCGGGTTGGGGAAGAGAAGAAGTGAAGAGGAACGGGGGGAAGAAGAAATACCTTGTAGATTGAGCACTTTGGGCAGTCGCAGTTCGTTGTTGCTTGAGGAGGAAAGTCGTGAGAAGAGGAAGGAGCGGATGTAATGAGTGGAGGTGGTGGTGGTGGTCGAGTTGAGGATGAGGGACGAAAGAACTACCGTCGGAGTTGGGAAGAGAGCGCGGAGGGGATGCCGATAAGCGAACAGACGCTGCGATAAGCGCTCCGAAAGCGAATTAACCAGAATCCGATCGTGGGAGCACTGCTCGAGATGCGGTGATATTGTTGACGGGGTCGAGAGGGTTGGCGATAGGGAAGGCGCGGGGACAGTGAGGTGTTGACAGAAGAAGTCGCCTTTTTCTTCGGCGAGGTTTGTTTACAATCGGAGAGGGGGAACTAATTGGGCTGCCGCACTGGCCCACTTGATTGGGTAGTGGACGGAGTATTCCAAAGACAATTCCACAACTTTGAAGACTCTATAAGGATAAGTGTGTCTCTGCTGTGTATATGTAAATCAGTTAGTGCATAGAGGCTACGCATGCAAAATAATACTGAACCGTATTGGGTTTTTCTACGGAGCTGTGTGTGCAGTGAAAGGTCCAAGCCCAAAGTATATACTAGTAGTCTCGGAGGCTCCCGAGGTCGCATCGAGACAGCCAGCCTAGGCTGCCAGCCTGCCATGCAGTCCATGCATGCATCGCAGCGACCCCCCAATCCATCTACAGATCATTCTCATTCTTTCGCCGGAATACCAGATCCGGATCAAGTTATTATGGTGACGCCCTCCGCAATTCCCAAAAGACCTGGTTCCCTGGGCGCTCCCGATCAACCATCTGCAGATGCCGACTCGATCAACGCGAACCATCCCCCCAAACTCCCCACCCCCAAATTTCGCCTCGAGATCCACGACCTCCGCCATCCTGCTTCTCAGCTCTTTATTACTCTTATCCCCGATCTCGCGTTGACACTCGAATCTGCCTTGACCGCCATCATCCAGAACCTCTACACCTCTCCCACTGTCCCTGCCCCCGCGATTCCTAGCACCACCGCCGCAAAGCACAACCTAACTCCAACGTTCAAGCCCTGTATCCCACCAACGCGCTCGGTCACGATCCTCCTCCGCGACATCGGAGGTGTCGCCTACACTACAGGTACTGACCTTGACAATGACCACAAGGAGATTCACATCTCTCTGTCCTACATCCAACACTGCCGCACCATGGCCGATCCCCTCGCTGAGATCGTAGGCGTCATCACCCACGAACTCGTCCACTGCTACCAGTATGCCGCTCCGCGCGCTACAACCGACGGTAGGCCTGACAACACCACACCCCGCGCACCGGGCGGATTAGTCGAGGGCGTTGCGGACTTCGTGCGTCTCAAGGCAGGACTAGATCCGCCACACTGGAGTCGGCCGAAGTCCGCCAAGGAGAGATCGGAGAAATGGGACTCGGGGTATCAGCACACCGCGTACTTTCTGGCCTGGTTGGAAGATGTCCGGGTTGGAAAGGGTGCAGTGGGCTTGTTGAACGACCGACTCGCTCGGGTGGGATACATCAGGGAAGGTAAGTCAAAAGATGAGGCGCAGACACACGGTGGACACAAACATAAGGACGGGTTTTGGAAGGGCTTATTTGGCGCTGAGATTGACGAGCTCTGGGAGGAGTATGGCACATGGCTTGATAGCTCCGGCGGCAGTCAGGGAGCCTGGGAAGATGAGATCGTAAACCGCATTGATACGTAGGTAGCCTACTTGTAGATTGATTCTGTTGCCCTTGCTTTTTCTGGGCAAGCGATAGGAATACCTCCTAGGTAGCACCCGGCGATACCAACTCCATGCCTCTTCGATACACCAATGGCATAACCATATACTGTGCAGTACACCATCTTTTCAGATACAATGGCACATACTAAACTACTTAATCAAGGCAATCTAAATCTACGTAAATCATCTTAATTCAGCATCCTATTGCATCATGGATTAGTCGTGTGACGGGACTCAGTTTCTGAAAGAGCTGCACACCCGTGGCAGGTCCGCGGATGGGTGGTACCTGCCTGAGATGCCAAAATATATCTCCAAGCCGAGAAGGCTCACTTAGATCACAATCCATGGATGACCGACTCCATCTGGAACCCCGGGGCACCATCTTCACTTATTTGCTCGACCTTTCGCACTTGCACTGGCAATCATGGTCGCCCACCTTCTCCTTTGTCTTAGCCACTTCACATAACAACAATTCAATGACAACTGTGATAGTTGTAATCGAAGAGTTAGCTCTACTATTATTCATGACCTCTTTCTGCTCGCTGTAGGGATTCTTACGCGTTTCTTACTACCGTACTGCGCTCGTAAATACTGTATCGAGCTATGAGATGCCAAAATGGCGGCCTTGGTTGCAGGTGCCATATCTTCGGGTCCAGGGAAATAGTAAGGCTAGAAAGCATAGACAGATGACCGGCAGCGGTAGCAGGTATTGGTCTGAAATAGTGGAACTTTCTACCATAATCTATTCTTTTTAGCACGAAAAATTTAGAAAAACATTGTCCTGCCAACTCCAAGGACCCGGCAGCAACAAAAAACAAAAAGAACACCAGAAGAATCAAATAGATTTCCCGTACTGTACATGGTCCGAGCTTTAAATAATGGATGATAAAACATAATGCACACGGAGGCGGTCGTCAACGTCCGCGTCAACAAAGCTCCCGCGTAGCCGAAGGTGATGGCGATGTCTCACACAGCCTGATATCTATACAACAACCTCTCCAAGATCCACGTAGACTGGCTTCCAGGGTGTAGCACCCTCCTCCTCCATGGCGCTGGGAACGCGGACATCCAACGGACTGTATAGGTACCATCCCTTAAGGGAAGCCACCGCAGCCCTTGACCGAGCCTCGATTAGACTGGCGCCAGCGCCCTCGCCCAACTTATCTTGACCGGAGTAAATTCCAACAATGAAGACAGGGTGCCTGCTGAGCCGACCAGTTTCGCTGATAATCTTGGCGACCGGAGGTTCATAGTTTTCGCGCGCACAGAGTTTGGCCAAGTCACGAGCGGGTTGAGAGAAGTTGAACAGACTGGAAATGTCGAGGTGTCGTGAGAGGATATGCTGCTCGAAGAAACGCTTGGCCGCCGCCCGGCCGGCGTGAAGGTAGAGGGCGCCCACCACAGCCCGTACGAAGGATGTACTGGCCTGTTCAACTGTTACGGGGTCCGCTCGGGGTTCCAGGTCGGATGTCTCGGTGGGCGCTACACCTGCCGTATCGGGGTCACCGAATTCGTTGTCGTAAACGACACTGGATGAAATCGACTTCCGCCAGTGTCTCTGATCTTCATTGGGTCTCGTCGTACCAACAAGAGGCTCTGCGTTGATATCGGCCCCAGGTGCAACTCGCTCAAACTGGAGAAGACCGGGGTCTACCTCGCCTCCGGGAAGGGCAGCATGCTCCACACCCCACTCTCTTGCCATTGCTGTAAGTGTTTTAGGCCCGACGTAGGCATATAGTGCCGCAAAGATTACCGTCAATGGTAGTCGAGGATAGGCGCAGATAAGATATTCGGAGGTGTAGTTGGATAGGAGGTCATGACCAAGGACGGCAAAAGATGAGTTATTGAATTGAGGATTCGAATCCGCAGATGGGTCGACTAAGCATCGTGCAAGTGTTTCAAGCGGTAATCGTGACGGTAGGTATAGTCGTGCATGGAGTGCAGCAAGCTTCGCAGACTCGCGTGCGGCCTTGACCGGAGGGGAAGGGAGATTGTGTTTTCGGATCTTCCGAGGGCGAGGGATAGGAGTTGGCGGAATGGCCTGTTGTTCATCTGATTGAGATTGTAAAGGCGCCGAACTTGTCGACTGGAAGCGGTTAATCGAGTAAAGATGTCGCTGTAGTTGGACTCCAGGTCGCGCCCGCGACGATAGGGCCGAACTGCCCCATCGTTGGAGCTGCAGCCTCTTCATCTGGGAAAATATGAATTGGAGGATTGATCAAGAGGTGAGAAGCGAGTTCATAAGCAACAGGTGCTCGGAGGGTCATGCGTGGGCAGCGGACTGTTCTCTTTCTCGCGCTCTTTTTCGACACTCGAAAAAAGTTGAGCTTGAAAGTCTCACGGGGCTCAAGAGTCACATGACATATAAGCTCACGTGACAAGTGAGGGTCCATCGGTGCCATTGAAACCCGACATTATCATCACCACCCTGGCGAGCTAATTGTCAGTCCTCATTTCTCAAACCACGATATTTTCTCTCAATCGCAATGGGTGGAGGTGGAAAAATTCCGTACGAAGAAATCCGATCACTCCACGGGCAATTGCGACGACACTAACCACTCTGCTTCCAGGTACCCTAAGGAAGTCTGGTCTCCTGCCGGAGGCTGGTACGCCCAACCTGCGAACTGGAGGGCTAATACCGCCATCATCGGTGCGACGATGATTGGTATTGTCGCTGCCGTATGGAGTCTTAGCGCCGAACGCGAACACCGCGATAAGATGCCGGAGCCGGGCAGGTTCTTCCCCAGTCGATAGTCAGACTCCCCCCTCTTCATTGTTCATTGGGTGTATAAGTTCTCTCACTGATTGCTTTTTATCTATAGCTGGAGCAAGCAAATCATCGAGCACGAGAGGCAACAGGCCGCCAAGAATGATTCATAAGGAGAGTCAGGAGCAGAAAAGCAGTAGTGGTGGGTGCAATGGTATGGCAATATCTATGTTCTATAATTATGCGGCTGTACGACAATAGAAGGGCGTTATCAATCGGTCAGTTGAGCCGGAAGTGCTTTCGAGGTGAATCTTCGAGGGATCGATACAATCCATGTGTGTACAGACGGACCCGTTCCGTGAATTCACTTCCGTTCCAAAGCTCTTTTCCTTCGAGCGTAGACTGGTGAGGCACTCCGATCTGTTCAACAATAAAGCTTGCAGCGACTGTGGCATATATCAGAGCGCTTGGTATAGCGTCACGCTTCTCATGACCTGCAACTGCCCCTCGCCAGTCTGCAGACTTCCCAAGTACCGAATCAATGATCAGGGATGCATCTCTACCCTGGCTCACCATACCTTGGGCCAGCGCGCCTAGATATGAGTTTCCGGCCCCTGTTGGGTCAACGACCGGAGAGATCTCTGAAGCATTTGGTTGATGATAGGCGGGTAGCCAGAGCCTCAGGCGTTTGGAATATGAGTAACTACCATCCTTGCCGGCTCTGATAACTATTTGCCCGTCTCCCTGAGGACCGATACCTGACGAAAGAACCTTATTCAATACATCCTTGCCAGCATCACTTTCCTCGCTCCAGGCTGGCTGCCCGAACATCATACCCAGTTCTAGGTCGTTGGGGCTCACGATGTCAACCTCACGACACGCCTCTAAAAACTTCTGTTGCTCCTCGGGTGTGCACATATCTGGCACTGGCTCCCATATGAAGATAGGTCTTTCATTAGAAATACCGGGAGGGGCCTTGCTCTTGCTTCGTAGTCCTTCTCGGCGGCGGAGGATTTCTCGTACTATAGACACACAACGAGAGGAAGAACAGACCATATGGAACGTTTTTGAGAAGACCTGGGCATCCGATAGCATCTCCGGCTCCAATCGCAGCTTTGGCGTCAAGTATTGAAAAGCTAATTCTGTTACCATCTTACTAACCCGTCGTGAGGTTCTTGGGGCTTACCTCGCTTCTCATTAGGCCCATAGCCATTCCATGCTCTGGTAGTCAATCGCTCGCAATCCTTTCTTATCACACAGTCCGTATCCCATGCCTTGATCACGTCTAGTACTGGTGACGGGAAGTCGGAGCCAACGTCAACAATCCAGCTAACAGACCGCGAATACGCCCTCCCAGCAACTAGACGGGCGCCAATGACCGCATATGAGCCTGCACCGCCAATGACATTCTTCACACTCGGTCGAGATCCCTCGAAGTCGATGTCATCTGTAGTTCAAACCGTTCCGTAAGCGAGTCACGGGTGTAGTAGTTGTTCGGCGGCTGGGCAAGGCATACCAAGGATGAACATGCCCAAGGTGCAGAACTCGATATTGAGCTTTTCTCTTCTGTCGATCAGCTTGCGCTCCTCGGCCATATTGATTGATAGGCTGCAATGGGCAGCATAGAAACTCCTCCAGGTCTGGCGGGGTTGGTGATGCTCTTATCGGCCGCAGATTGCGATACCTACGGAGTACAGGAGACGGTAAATACAGCCTGACACACAAAACGTCATTGTAGCGGAGCTCATCTCATACGCTTGGCCGTACTGTACTGAAACCCGCTGTCAGAGACAGTCAGGCTTCAGCAGTGGAGGCGGAAGCCTCAGGCAGCAACCCAGGAGCATCGTCAGTTGATCATCGACACCGTAGCAACATTCGAGCTTCTCTCTTACTCCCTTAGTACTTTCTCTCCCAATTGCGTCCTGCTTGCTGGGACATCTTATTGACTTACGAACCATCTGACTGGCTATACCAACTTAACTATACGCCACTGCTTTGGACGGTAGCAATAGTCCCTTATTATCTCTACTCCGAGCTTCCTTGCTTCGGCCTCCTTGCTGCTCTAAGAACCCGACAAGATGGCGGCGACCAGCCATATGCATAATTTGACTACCCTCATCAAGCGGTAAGCAAATAGCTTTCTCTGATCTCTTTGAAAGGCCTGTGATCAGCAGCTCAACGATACCTTCAAAACCATGTCACTTTATGGGCTAATGAGATGCATCTACTTCTAGGCTCGAAGCCGCAACCTCCCGCTTGGAGGATATGGCGATGGGGCTGGACGACCCTAACGCCCAGAAGGCTCCTGATACCACCGCTGCGCTTGCGCCGCAACCCTCTGAACGACCGACACCAACCGCCCCAGCGGCGCCGGCAGCTGCTCCCCTTCCATCCCAAATCGAAGACTTTGACACATTGATCAAGAAAGATGTTGGTACCTTTGTCGAACTGGGTAAGAAGATTGGAGGCCTTGTTGAGGAGCAGGTAGGATTGTTTAAACTGAAGATGAGAGTTGGGATGTGTAGCTCATTCGCCCTATAGTCCAGTGCTGTCCTTCAAGCCTTCAAGGCGGAGCGCACCTACCTCTACGTTTCAACCAAGGCGAAGAAACCCGAGATCCTGCCTCCCGAGCTCATGGCGGAGCTTCACACTGCTTCCGACACCATCAACAATATCCGCGAGTCCAACAGGGCTTCGCCGCTCATTGACCATTTGAGTGCCATTGCGGAAGGCATTGTTGCGATCGGTTGGTTCTTTGACCCCAAGCCGGCCGACTTCGTTGGCGAGATGCTCGGCGGCATCCAATATTATGGTAACAAAGTTCTTAAGGAATACAAAGAAAAGTGAGTGCTTGGCGCTTGGACTTGGGTCGCACAAAACGCTGACATACCTGCAGGGATCGTACCCACTACGATTACATCCAAGCGTACTACCAAATCTTCAAATCGCTCTCCTCCTACCTCCGCAACCACTATCCTAAGGGCTTGACATGGAACGAAAAGGATGGAATTGATGCGCAGGAGGCACTCAAGCAAATCAAAAGCAGTTCTGGCTCTGGCGCTGGCGGCGCAGCGACCCCCTCGCCTCCTCAAGTACCAACCTTGAATATCCCTGGAGGTGGTGCTCCTCCTCCTCCCCCTCCTCCCCCGCCGCCGCCTCCTCCTATGATCCCCGCACAAACCTCTGAGTCCTCATCAGACATGTCAGCCGTGTTCGCTCAACTGAATCAGGGAGATTCTGTCACGTCAGGTCTCCGCAAGGTCGATAAGTCCGAGATGACGCATAAGAATCCGAGCCTTCGAGCCAGTTCCACCGTTCCCGGAAGCCCTAGCTCTAGCTCGCGTTCCAAGTCACCAGCCCCCAGCAAGAAGCCCAAGCCAGAGAGCATGCGCAGCAAGAAACCGCCCCACAAGGATCTTGAGGGCTCAAAATGGCTCGTCGAGAACTTCGACAGCCCCGGGGACATTGTTGAGATCCCCGCCAAGCAAAACCAGTCTATCCTCATCTCCCGCTGCAACAAGACCATCATCAAGGTCTCTAGCAAGGCCAATGCGATCGCCATTGATAATTGTCAAGGTCTCTCCATCATCATTGATTCACTCGTCAGCAGTCTCGATGTCGTCAAGTGCTCTAAGTTCGCTGTGCAGATCGATGGATTTGCCCCAACCTTGCTTCTCGACCAGGTTGACGGCGCGAGCATCTACCTCTCACAGGAAAGTCTTTCTACTGAGATCTTCTCTAGCAAGTCAACTGCTGTTAATGTCCTCCTTCCCCCCAAGGAAGGCACCGACGAGGACACCCAGGAATGCCCGCTCCCGGAACAGATCAAGACCTACATCAAAGACGGTATTCTCGTCAACGAGATTGTTGAGCATGTGGGTTAGAGAGTTGTGTCATACTACATATTCTGCCACGTAGTGAGAGTACATATGGTTGGATAGTTAGCGGTGGCGGATGCTAATCAAATGACGGCAGTTCGAGAGGAATGTAGATACACAAACGTACTATATACAAAATTTCCATCGCCATACTCGCAATTCTTCCCACCCTGATTGCACTAATGATCATCTTCCTTTTTTACTGACGAGCCTGAAATCCAAGGGCCGAGTGAAAGACTATTTTGCTTCTCTTCAAGAAGTGTAGATACCGTTAGGGCCATGGTCGGGTACCAGGTAATGGTTGTGTCGCATTCCTTGGAAAAGTGAAGGACAACAATGTATAAAGCACCGAAACCGCGCCAAAGGATGAATAACTATAGTACCCAAGATCATCCCATTTGCGCCAACACTGCCCCTCTGCACCCAAAGAAAATCAAAGACCTTGCACAATGCCTAGACAGGAGGAACTCCGAGAACGCACGGTACGAATGAATGACAATAAGAGTGCCTGCTCCGCGAATTTGCGCCATGGGTATATAGTGAATATAGTAGCAAGTATTGTGCGCCGCCAATCAGAACTTGGAGTGCTTGACTGCAAGAGAGAGATGCGACTTCAAGTGCCTGCACTTTGAGAATTGCTGTGTTAGTCCAGCCAAATGATCGCGATATGCTATTACAAACCGTATGTGTATAGAATAGTGGAGAAAACGTAAAGTGTGAGCGATGTGTGGATTACTGATCGATATGATGCTATGACGGACAATGAGATGAGTGCGTCGGGATTATTCTTGCTACGATGGGGGTATTTCTGGAGAGACGTCGTCAGGCCTTTGAACGTCCAGTTTGCGAAGTTTTTTGGCAAGAAGACTTTCTCCTTCTGGACTACCAAAGGAAGGAGACTGAAAGCCACCGTAGCCTGCTTCACCTCTGCTGAGCTTGTTATAAAGCTCGGGTTCGGGGCCCTGCGTTCCCGGAAGGGTCGAGCCACCTAGCCCAACAATATCATCCCGAATTGAGGGAATAGGTTGGAAAGGGTGGGGTGGCCGTTCTTGGATAAATTGATAATTCCCTTGCGGGTGTGGTGATGGGCTGCGCAGATGGCTGTCTGTCCCAGATCTTGGCCTTACACGTAATGGATTGGGTTCACGAGCTGACTTGTACGCCGAATAACGGGGCTCAGGGTACTGTATCTCGTTCCGAAGCCTTTCTTTGCCGTCTGGCACTCGGTTGGCGAATACGACACGAATGCTCGAGTGGAGGTAATAACGACCTTTTGATGGACAGCAGATATTCAAATGGATCAAATATCGCAAAACAGGTTTGTCCTTCGGGTCTTCGGAGTTGGTCAACGATGCCTCGGGACGATCGGTGCCATAGTTCAACCGAGCGGATAGTGGCATATCCAGTATCGGGCCAGCCGAATAACTTCGTTGTCGAACGAATGTTTTGGTTCCCGATTCCATGTCGCTCAAATCATAAGGAATAAGAAAAAGTTTCACGGCAGTTTTGTTTGGGTTCTTGATCATGACCTGCAGCTGGCCTTGCTGCGGTATCCGATAACTACCACCTAGAGGCGACTTAGGTGATTCTGCCCTCCTGTGTCCTTTCTCCCGACGGCGTAGAGTTCCTTGGTCGTTGGGTCTAACTTGCCCTTGGTTATCGGCTGGGCTTTGATGACGCCTGCGGCGTTTACTTCCGCTTGAAGTGGCCCCCGGTAGCGAATTTTCTAGATCAATTGTTCCAACATAAGGACTTGGGCTGTCATCCGAGATTGTGCGCCCATTTCCTGACGTTGGATAACTGTAAAACACTGCAGGAAACGGAACTGTAACATGAGGAGGACATTTGAGACTACCCTTACACTTACCCTTCCCCAGCACCCCAATCTGGGCAGTGAAATCCAAGGGCTTGGAGGGACAAGTCGACATCCTTCCACGAAGAATGGACTCCTCGTACGAACCGACCATCGGTGCGTGCGTCCTGGAAGATAATTCCGAAGACACCGACGGCCTTCTGGGCCTCAGAGATGGCCCGTGGAGCGATGAGGCGAGCTGTAGGCTATACGGCGAAGCCAACGAGCGGCGAGGATGGTGCGTTTGATTAGACAAGATATCCCATTTTAGAGATTGTGTTGCGCCGGCTTGTGTAGATGCTGTCCGTAAGTCTCGAAACGTATCCGGTGGTAGCGTCCGTCTGCGATTGGCTTTATCGAACAAAGGTGTTTGACTGCTGGCGTCTCTTCGGGGCGAGAAATCCAAATCGGTGTTATTCGCTTGATGAACCAGAGGGCTTGTCGGGACTTTAAGGACATAGCTGGAGGAGAAAGATCCAAGGGAAGGCGCCGGTGAGTGGTTTGCCTCGTTGACACTGGCTTCAAGAGCTTGGATCGGGGCGGTTTGCGTCCGCGAAAAAAAAGACGGCGTAGTAAACCATGGAGTGGTCGGTGACGAGGCGAAGAACGGAACTTGGTTGTTAGCGTTGCGAGTGGGTATAGGAGATTGTGGTAATTGTTGTTGGCCTTGAGAAGCACCCTCTCTAAAATCGCCAGAATGCAATGCCGAGCGAGGCCGCTGTATCTCAGTTGGAGATGTAAGCTCTGAGCTTTGATCCTGAACGGGCTCTTGTGACGAGTGATTCTCTATGTACTGTTGATTCTCTGAAGGGAATCTTTGAGGGGTCTGTGGCACCTGGTGGCCGTCCCTCAACTATAAATGATTGACGTCAGCGAGTGCACTCACAAACAATTCTGATATTGCAGCCGCAGAGAAATGAAAAAAAAAAAGGTGACAGAAACCCCAAGGCAGACTAACCTGTTGATACCGCGACCACTTTGAAGTTTCTGTAGTCTTTATGTAGTGAATTAACTCCTCTCGACCATGCGCGGACCACCTTGTCGAACTTATGTTCTCTGAATTATCTTGATGAGACTCAGAGACATTGTCCCTTTGATCTGACGACCCAATCCTGGTATTGACTTCGTGATGCTCTGTCCAGCAAGAGTTGTCGCGACAGTCACCTTGAGCCATTTGCTGGTCATCGGACCAAAGATCGTAGAATTTCCGATTGTCCGGGTCTTGAAAGATAGGCATTGTCACCGATATATATGAAGGCGAATGCGTCGCAGTACAGATGCAATCATCGCAGCAATGGATCCATAAGCCGGTTGCGGCTTGTAAGATCGTTTGACCAGGTAATGAGAGCCGGCCGGTGATTGCGGGTGGAATGACCGTGATAATATACGGTGGCGGCGGGTAGGTACGGCGTCGATAAAGCAGAGCGGAGAGGCAACTATATGGTAGCAGGCTTGTGAAATGGAGAAATAAACCTTAGTAATACGAGCAAAGCGAGACTAGCATATGGGAGAAAAAAAAAATAGAAAATGCAGAAGGAAGTGTCTATCTGGCGGGGGAAGGAGTAATTTTGATGAGAGAGAGGTGAGGAGAACGGGAGGAACAAATTATTGGGGCAGCAGAGGGGAGAGAGAGCCGGCCTTGGGAGTCATCATTGTTCTCTTGTTCCCCACTCGAATCCCTCACCTTATCGAGATACCTATAGGTAATGGACTAAATAGTACGGAGATCTCGTCATCATTGTGCTGTCAGGAAAAGTTACTATTCTGTCTTCTCGAATATGGCTCCTAGGCCGTCATCTTCCTGACGCTTTACCGCTACTCGCGACAACAGTATTTTTTTAGTGTTAGGTATATCTACTGCTTCTGGGCGGGTGACACCTCATACTGTCCGCATAGCACGGGGCATGAGGGAATGGCTCAAGGCGAACCAGCTGGGCAGCTAAGAGAGTTGTCAATCCCATGCACCTGGGCAGTTAAATCCCTCTGCCGTTTGAAGGATGGTCGTAAACCCATCGGACTGGCGTGATAAGGTCAGTTGACCCGGGTACCCTCATGGACTAGGTAGGGTACAGGTCCCCTCTGACCACTGAGGGGTTGAATATCTCTCTCAACAAGAGCATCTAACTAAGCCTGACATATCGGGAGCGAAAGGCAGCCGAAGACCAATGGTTGAATTCTATGATGGGGTAACACCCATACTATGTACTCCGTACAACTAGTAGCTTTGCAGGCATGAAGATGAGTCTCGGATTGAGCTCTCAGGATCTTCGGGAACAGTAATAAATCGATAATCCCTCGCAATATTGAACTTTACTCTGCGCCAGTAAGCAAGGAAGGATCTGCACACTCTTGACCATCATCCCTGTAACTATAATCCGTATACTTCACCGGCGAACTGGGCATAGCAGCGTTGACTCCAGAATCGGCGAGACATGCACTAAGCCAGAAGGGGAAATCCTTGGTGCACGCGCCCGCCGGGACGGGTCCATATGTAGTCGGGTCCACTGGGAATTGATTGCCCACCTTCAACAGCGAATTTCTATCAAGATTTCCCCGATACTGCACGCCAATTTCCACCAGCGCAATCTCCTTTTCTCGACTACTCTGTATTCAATACACTCGGCGGAGTCACTGAACTTCTTCTAGCATGGCACCCGTGCGCACCCACAAGTCGAAAGACACATCCTCCAGCAAAAAACACCACTCCGACGTCCCGATCCAAAAGAAAAGAAAAGGCTTCTCCGTCGGCCCTGCAAACCTGCCCGATGGCACCTATCGTCGCAAAAGTACCTTGCCCCCTGCCCATCAGTGTCTCGTAATCACTCCGGAAACACTAACAAACTTTTCTGCTAGCACAAAAAATCAAAGCCGACCTCATCCAAAAAGCTAAAGTCAAAAAAGCCTACGCAAAAGTCAAAGCCGCCGAACTCGCCGCTCCTCAGAAGAAACAGTTCTACCTCAATCGCGATGAAGAAGGTCATGAGAAGAAGGATGTCGAGGGTCAAGGTGCTGCACCCGCGAGTCTAGAACTACACCCGGCTCGACAGGCGATGCTGGATGCGCCCGATGACAAACTTGAGCTTGAAGAAAAGAGACGTGAGGGCGCAGGAGGCAGAGACCGAAGAAACCGGAAATCAAAGCCGTCGGCATATAGGAAGGAGATGGAGATTGCGGAAAAGAAGAAGCAGTTGGAAGAGAAGAAGAAGGAGCAAAGAGAGCACCGGGCCAAGGATAGAGAGGCTATGACGAGGGCGAGGCGGCTGGATCAGAATGGGAAGAGAAGACTTGGCAGAGAGAGTACAGTGTTGCTTAGCCGGGTCCAGCGCTTGGTTGGAAAGAGTGCGTGAAATTGAAGGACTGGGTGGATAAAAGTGATTATTGCAAGCGTGATACCCGCCTCATGATGATTCTGTCTCTTTCTGACTGCATATTACACATACTTTGCATAATTGGTGCTGGTCTGCTTATTATATTGATATATTGATTCAATTAATTCATACGGTCATTGCGGGCTTGGTATAGGCATATATTATATATTCGGCTCTACTCGAAAGCGCAGATATTCATGCAGGAGTTGACTTCTGTGTATTACCGCTTCTCGGCTTTCTGAAGCAAGCGAACTCGCCCTTCGTCCTCTCCCTTAGTCTCTTCAAGATACCCCTCATTTCTCCCAACTCAGACTGGAGGCGCGCTCTTGCTTCGTGGGTGGTTCGGCGGTCCAATTCGACGTAGATTTGACTCTGCACGGCAGAAGCCTCTTCAGAAGAATACTGAGACATGGTTTGAGCGATAAACTCGGTGTCGAGAGTGGCTTGGATCAGAGCATTCAGGGAGTAGGTTGTGCGTAAGTTGAAAGCTTCAAGGAGCGCAGTGGAGAGTCGGATTAAGAGGTGTGCCAGGACGACTGACAGTAGCGGTGATTGCCCAGCAGCAGATGACCGACTTGCGGTCGATGATGATGTCGAGGGGATTGTTGTGGATATCTCCGTGTGCACAAGTACAAGAGTAAGCATTGCGTTGTAGACGTACGGTCGAACTTGCTCAGGGCGGGCGGTTGCCGGTTCCCAAGCTGGGGATGTGACGCCTTCTGTGACAATATTCTGTAAGCTGGTAATTGTTGGCTCCGTATACGACTGGAATAGCCGTTGGTCGACTTGTTCAAGCACTTGCCGCAGGATCTTGGCTTCATCCGTCAGTGTCACGGAAAAGGCTGTCTCAAAATGGGCGACAAGTTGTGGAACAAGCTCAGCTTGAAGCGCCTTGATGTTGGAGAGCGTGAGAAGGAGTCGGACATTCTATGCGCAGGTTAGATACATTTCATCAGAAGCAAATTGACGCTGGCTTACCCTATTTTGAGAATCCACCGCGTCCGCAGCTAAAAGCGAGGAAGACCTCTCTGCCCGGTCGTATGAGACGGTTGCTTCCGACACAGACCACTCATCTTTCTCCTCATGAGTGGTCGGATGCTCTGCATTCTCCACGAGGCCGCCAAGTGCCTTCTCTATACTGGAAATAAACTCGCGGCGCACCATCTTAAGAAGTTTGGTCGGCGGCTGGCTCACAACGGCCACAGCACCTGGTTTCGCCATGGCTTCGGAGATGTAAAGGATCTTTTGCACTCCACTGAGTATGGCGGTTTGGAAATTCACAAAAAGTCCAGGCATTTTCGTCAAATCTCTTCTTCTTGGATCTCGCGTCCAATCCTCCAACAGTCTGCAGACTTCTGCGTCCTTCTCCCAGGCGGAACAAGCAATGCGCACAGCGCGTTCCCGTATGACACTCACAAGACCTCTGAGAAGTTCGCGAGTGTTACCGCTAGTAGAAACAGGCTCCAAAGCCGCCATCTCACCGGCTGCTGCACCGATGATAACGAGGAATTGACCGAGGTAGTGGACTCCGCTGAGGGAATTTGAAAAAGGAGGCCAGAAAGCATAGCCTTCCCAGAGCTCACCACGCTTTGGTGTGGGAAAGGGCATGTTCTTAGGGTCGAGCTTGAAGCGGGACTCGGTAGGAGTCACCCCCAGAGTTATCGGACTACTAGGGCTGGGAGGCGAAATCGGGGAGGTGAGAAGTGAAACGTCATCCACTGGAGGTTCGGCAAAGAGCGATAGCACGCCTTCTCTCACCAGGTTGACCAACTCAATAAGGCCTTTCTGCAGGTCCCGTACGTCGCTAGGTGCGAACTTGTGGTGCTTTCGACTTTCCCCCTCAAAGCCCGTTGGGAGAAGCTTCTGCTTACTCCCCACAATGAAAGATTCGGCGACATCCCAAAAATCGAGAACTTCCCCAAGGATGCCCCCTTGAGATGAGAGCAGCTTGTTCAAATAAGTATGTACGCACTCCCAGAGCTCTATGACTTGGTCGGTGTCGAGTGATGCCGCTTGGCTAGTTGAGTTGTCCTGAGGTGTCCGTCGCAAATATGAAGCTACCTCCTGAGACGTTGGCTCCCCTCCACTAGCAAGGCGGCGTCTCAAGATTTCTATCTCAACCTTGCAACGATCACAGAAAGCTCTAATCTTCGCTCTTAGATAATCGTAGCGGCTGAGAAGCCACACCCAGATAGGATTGTCATCCACACCCAACTCCAATAAAGCGCCAATCAACTCCATATACTCTTCAACTGGACCTGACGTCGTGATTCTAGTCGACGTGCTAGGAGCTTCGCTGAGGCGCCTCCATAGATCTCGCTTGAAACTTTGAATTTGCTGATCGACATCGATCCACATTCTGCCTAGGGCCAAGATAACATGGGCTTCTTCGTCTGTCAAAGTCCGGCTTTGGCTTGCCGCATTATCAGCAATGCTCTTGGCATCTTGCGTGAGAGCTCGCGCCTTGCGATATTGCTCAAAGACAGAGTCGTAGTCCCTCTGCTTGATGGATTTTGACAAAAGCCCGCCAATTTCATAAACCTCCCGGTGTTTTTCCATGCTCTCGACAACCGACTTCAGCAGTTCTTCTCTCTCACGACCACTCAGTGCCGGGCCCCAGACTTCCTCAGCTTTCACTGCTGCTTCAGTCAGAGGCACCCGGATGCCTTTCACGCCAAAGTCGCTCTCTTTCAACAGTGCATTCTTCCTGAATCCCGTTCCAGCGGTGGGCGGAATACCTTGCTTGGCTCCGGAAATGCTCCGGAGGTGGCTAACCGACCTGCGGTGGGCCACTAGCTCTTGTTCTCTTCCTTGGTTCCTCATTTCCGTATACACACTGTCGATTGTTGCCTTGGCTCGGACAAACCTCTCGAAATTGGCTTCAACAAGGACCTTCAGCGAAGCGGACTTTTGGTCAATGGATTGCGAAAGGAAGTTGAGACCGTCAAGAAGAGAGTGAATTGATGCGTCGGAGTGGACCTGGGATAGAAAGAGGGCCGGGGAGAACCCTGTGGAGGAGAGGAGGAATCGATTCCGCAGGCGACTGTCATCGTCAACAGGCAGCCCTCGCTTCTTTAGGGAATTGAGAACACTTCCACTCGACCCCAGCGGATCAGGCTCATCAACCTTGAGATTCTCGCGGCCACTGCTGCCTTTGAAAGATCCAAGATTTAGACCCCTCCGAGTACTATTGCTCCGATCGAGGATATGGTAACTTGACTTTGAGCCGCGGCGCTGAAGAGCCTCCTCCTCTTCCTCTTCAGCCTCATCGTCCAGCTCCGTAGGCCATTCCTCTGGATATGCCGAAGGTAGATTATAGAAATGCGCGATGTCGGCGTCCGTCATTCTGGTGAGCGCAGGCCTGAGCTCGGCGGCCAAGGGGACCGGAAGGGGGGTGGGATTGACGACCAACGGCGGAGGCGCATGCAGGTAACGGCGAGCGCACGAGGCACGGTACAGCGGAAAGTGACGAATGTGGAGAAAGGAAAGATGAAAGCCAGAGCAGGCCGGCCTAGTCAAGAAGGGGAATAAACGAGTGGTCACCTCGCACACTACTAGTACTGTCCAGTGTCAAGTGTCAACAACAGCTAGCCGGGTTATCTGATGAGACCCAAGACTCCAAGTGGACCAGAGACGGCCTCCAATTCTCCATCCCGGTCGGATCGGCTGCGGCGGTACCGATCGAAACTTCAACCAACCCGCCATTCTTCCTCTTCCCGCACACCTTCACTCTGGACCTCTCTCCTCTCCTCTCTTCCCTACTATCCACCCAATTCCTCCTTCCTTTCAACCCTTCTGTTTGTCGCTGACTCTGGGGTCTTGTCACAATGTTTGCTGCCAGGAACTTTGCTACCCCCGCCCGCCAATGCCTCCGGGCTCGCGTGGCGCCGACTTTCGGATCTTCTCGTCTGCAGGTAACGCAGCACCTTGTCGTCGTTATGAGGTCAAATCTTCCCAGACCACTGATCGCTATATAGGCCCGCTGCTACTCCGTCGCTGCTGATGATCGCGTTGCGAAGTTCCCGGGACAGAAGGGTTCTGATGTACGTCGAGCTATTTTGACGCTCTTTTTTCGCTCGCTGCTCCCTTGATCCGGTAACATCCGTTTCTCGGAGGAATCGAGCTTGCCTTGAAAAATGAACACAACACCTTTCTGCTCGAATCGCATCTAACCGGGTCAATCGCAACATTAGGGTAAATACACGGTGACTCTGATCGAGGGTGATGGTATCGGTCCTGAAATCGCTCAGTCCGTCAAGGATATCTTCTCCGCCGCAAATGTAAACGCCTTTTCCGCCGCTCATCTAACAACGATATTGTCATACTAAGCCGTTCACAGGCGCCGATCAAGTGGGAGCCCGTTGATGTTACCCCCATTCTGAAAGATGGAAAGACCGCCATTCCCGATGCTGCCATTCAGAGTGTCCGCAGGAACTACGTTGCGCTCAAGGGTCCCCTCGCCGTATGTCATACCCGCGCCCGTCGCAAAGCGCACAGCTAAAGCATCTTTAGACTCCCGTTGGAAAGGGCCACGTTTCCCTGAACCTTACCCTTCGTCGTACCTTCAACCTCTTCGCCAACCTTCGTCCTTGCCGCTCCGTCGCTGGTTACAAGACTCCCTACGACAACGTTGACACCGTGCTGATCCGTGAGAACACTGAGGGTGAATACTCTGGCATTGAGCACGTTGTTGTCGACGGCGTCGTTCAAAGCATCAAGCTTATCACCCGTGAGGCCTCCGAGAGAGTCTTGCGTTTCGCCTTCCAGTACGCTCGCTCCATCAACAAGAAGAAGGTCCGTGTCGTGCACAAGGCTACCATCATGAAGATGTCCGACGGTCTTTTCCTGAACACCGCCCGTGAGGTCGCCAAGGACTTCCCCGATGTTGAGTTCGATGCTGAGCTGCTGGACAACTCTTGCTTGAAGATCACCACCGACCCTACCCCCTACAACGACAAGGTTCTCGTCATGCCCAACCTATACGGTGACATTCTTTCCGACATGTGCGCCGGTCTGATCGGTGGTCTCGGTCTGACCCCCTCCGGCAACATCGGTGACGAGTGCTCAATCTTCGAGGCTGTCCACGGATCCGCCCCCGACATTGCCGGCAAGGGCCTCGCCAACCCCACTGCTCTTCTCCTCAGCTCCATCATGATGCTGCAGCACATGGGTCTCAATGAGCACGCTGCTCAGATCCAGAAGGCCATCTTCGACACTCTCGCCGAGGGCAAGGTAAGCCGTTTGAGCAATTCACTTTCTTCCATCAATTGCTAATTTGTTCAATCTAGGCCCTCACTGGTGACTTGGGCGGCAAGGCCAAGACCCACGAGTACGCTGATGCCATCATCAAGCGCCTCTAAGGGATTCAACTCACTCCCTGTACCATATCCCGCTCTCTCTGTTTCCTTTTAGCCCATGAATGAATTAGACTAAATGCAGTGATCTACTATACGTATGAAATGTATCTAGATTTCAATGATTATATATCAAGTTCATCGATTTTCATGAAACATATCCAGTCAAGAGCATATGGATGGATAGGGCTTCGGTAACTGATCTAGTAACGTAAACATGAGATATATTTATGTATGCCCACAGACCAACTCATATTATGCATTGCTAAATAGTACAGCAAAAACTCATGCCAACGCCTAGGTATCATTATGTGCATATTATTCAGAGCAATATCAACAGCGGAAAGCAATTCAAGCCTGGCGGCGTCGGCCCCGTCTTGAGACACCGCCTCCCCTTCTACTCCCTCGCGTTGATCGAGAGGCTCGTGCCCGTGTGCTTCGACCCGTCGGGGAACTGCCCGTATCTCCATCACCTTCGTCCTCTTCGCTTTCTTCCTTAGCGTCCTCGCTTTCCTCTTGTTCGCTCTCTTCGTTTTCCTCGTCGGATTCATCTTCATCATCCTCGTCTTCATCTTCCTCAGATGTGGAGCTCCCTGGACGGTTCTCAACCTCAACCTGTAGACGTGAAGACCTTGTTCCTCGTCCCGCTGGGCGCCCGCCGCGTCCTGGTTTCCTGCCTCGTGAGGGAGCCGGTGATGATCGAGCTTCTATATAGATAAGACAAAATCTTGATCAGCATATGCGGTATATGAGTACTCTCAATAGTAGACCAACGAACCATCTGTATCAGCTACAGTGCTGCCCCTCCGTGACTCCGGCGGGGCACTAGGTTCTGGCGATGGTGATCCTTCCCCCTCAATTGCAAATCTTCTCTCAAACATCAAGTCTCCATATTCATCCCTCGGAAGTTCAAATGGACAGTACACCTCCCTTGAATCGACGTCCTCCGTCATTTCTGTCATGAACGAGTCTTCCTATCATCCGACTGAGCGTAAGCGGGCGAAAATACACCGTGTTTACGGAATGCACATACCCTCTCATCCAGCGATGGTAAATTATATAATGTCCCTAGCTTTTTCCAAATCCCTGGTATTCGTGTGTGTTCGGCGTGCGAGGGCGCATAGCCTTGGCTTTTCATGTACTCTGATATTGCGACCATCCGGAAGTGTTTGTGCATGCCTGTTTGACAGCGCAATTAGCATCGAAGATGCCCAAAGCATTCAGGAATTGACCCAAAGCAACATGACAACGAACCAACAGGCTTCCATTTGATGATTCCCTTTAGCAGTGCTGTCTCCTGCTCATCGGTCCAAGGGTCTGTCGCAAGGTCGAAGCTTGGGGTGCGCTGGGCGACTCCAGCCGGGGACTGCGCATTTTCTGCTGGCGCAGAGAGCTTGGTCTTCTTTCTTGGAGGCATTGTGAGTCTTCGGTGATCTGATCAATCGCAAAATAAGTGGATGATGCCGGAGGAAGCGCAATTGATCCGATACCTCTGGATTGATGGTCAGATAACCTAGTCCTCTTTCGGTTTGCTTTCACGTGACCACGCGATCGAGGCGCGTCGGATATCCATTTGAGGCGTTGGGGTCACTCCACTGAAGGTTGTGATCGATTGCCAGCGATTGTTCTGCTATTGTTCGATATGAGCCGATGATAATGGATAGTGAAGACTATGGCTCGAATCCGTTCTCCAGCTACGAGCTATGGCGAATCTCCAAATTTACCTTAGACTCACTGCAGCCCCTGGAGGCTTTACCTTGGGACAAGAACCTACCTGGTGCGTGGTATCTCTCCGGATCTAGAACCTAGTCGGCTTACCCTCGTCCAGATCTTTCAGAGGGTGTTTTTAAATGTCCTTCAGATCTATTCGATCAGGACACGGCCAGACTACACGATCTAGACATATTCGGAGCCAATTTATTTGAGCCGAGTTTGTCCGCGGAGTCAACTACGGATGCGTCGAGTGAGGGGCAGCTTGAGACCAGCACCTTCATACAAGATTCCGGCGATGAACTCGAGGATATTTGGAACATTGATGTTTTCGACCTTCCACCTCGAGTCAACAACGCCCCGAATTCATGGGAGAAATACAAGGACCGTCAGTTCTGTGAACGTGTCTCGGCATATTTCAGCGATTCCGGGGCAAAAGGATTCGATGCCGCATTAGGTGATCAGCTCGAACATGACGATAACTCAAGGCCAAATCGTGTCGTGCGGAACGATATCTTTTTCCAATCTCTATTCCGGCTAGGACTTGGATGGGGCTCTATGCTCTTTCAATATAACGAACGACAACAGAAGTTCGAAAATGCTGTCAAGGGCATTCGTATTTCGGGTGTTAGTGCCTTGGCCCTCGGCGGACTGACTGATGAGGTCTTGCAATGCGGCACCAACATGCAACGAGTCCGGGCCTTCATTAACAGGATGCCGACCAAAACCGCGGAGCCTTCTGCGTTGTCCGCATTCTCCACCACTGCCTCGGTGGTAGTCTACACCTTGGAGAAGCAACTGCTCAGTTGTTCCAAGCAAACCTCGTCGGTTCTTCAAATCAGATCCCTATTTCAGCGGTGTGGTGAATTGGTTGGTGCTTTAGCTGAGATGGTGGACACGGTGGAGAGGGCAGGGTCAGAGGCTCAGATCATTTCCTCTATCTTCAAACGAGCAGCGCACTATTCCCACATATATGGTCAGATGGAGAATCTTTTCCGTGAAATAGTCTTCAAAGTTGTTGGACCATGGTTATCCTACGTCGAATCTTGGATCGGATTTCGTCCGGAGACATCCACTTCGCTGGAGCTGTTAGCGGATGGGAGAAGTTTTGTCCTCTTCGAAAGGCACACAACCAAGGGAAAATTCCAGCCGCAGGAGAGACTGGAGTATGTGTATCTTCCGGAGCAAATGCCCGCCTTTATTCCTCCTGACCAGGCACACTTGATGTTTGAAAGCGGACGGAGTCTGCGGCTGCTCAAAAAATCTCACCCGCAACATCCCCTCGCAAGTGAGAGAAGGCGCGTCGCCAACAGCCCAAGGCTTGGTTGTGCTGGTACGTGGGCAGAGTTGGCAAGGATCCAAACGAAAGCCCGTGACTACGAATCCAGCCTTCGGGCGGAGATCCTCAAATACAACCGCGACGGTGCCTCTGAGCATGAATCACATACGAATATATCCGCTGAATCCGAGTCTCGGGAGCTTCCCGGTACTTTTGATCTCTTTGATATCGATGACACCCACAATGTGACCGGTCTACTTGCAAACGACGTCACAATGAAGAAGGAAAAACTTGGTCAGCTGCTAGACGAAACCAAATATCCTGCTGGCCAACAAGCTAATGGTCTTGAAACCAACTTCGCTCCAGAAGTAACATCCTCACTCTATCTGTCCCTTGCGCCCCTCCTCTCGTCGCAAGCGCTACTAATTGATTTTTCTTGTCTTCATCTTCTTTTCAAAGAGCACAAGTTGAGAGATCACTTGTCCCTACAATGGCGATTCCAGCTCCTTGGCGACGGGTATTTTACGTCGCGCCTTTCTCATTCGCTCTTCGACCCTGAGATGGAAAGTGGTGAACGGAAAACTGGAGTTGTCCGCAGCGGCGTTCACACTGGTCTTCGCTTAGGAAGCCGAGACAGCTGGCCCCCGGCAAGCTCAGAGCTGCGCCTGGTGCTAATGGGAATTCTCAATGAGTGCTATGGTGTCGAGTATGCAGATGGCTCAGGAAATCCTGAATTTCAAAAGGAAAGGGAACTACCTGGAGGATTAAGTTTCTCTATTCGCGAGTTGACAGGCGAGGAGATCGCCAAGTGCAAGAATCCTAACGCCATTGAAGCCCTAGATTTTCTTCGTCTACAATACAAGCCATCGAATGTTCTCGAGGCCATCATCACTCAGCACTCTCTCACGAAATATGACCATCTCTTCAAACAATTACTCCGGCTCCTCCGGATGGTCTCAGTCGTCAAGGGACTAATACGAGATTCGACAGCCAGAAACTCGCTGTCAGGGGATACACGCAACATCTTGCAGAAGTTCCGGATAGACTGTCAGCACTTTGTGCTCTCTCTCAGCGACTACTGCTTCCAGCTTGGAATCGGCTCAACGTGGCAGCGATTCCAGGATACACTATCCAAAATAGAATCGTGTCTCGACCGCGGCGACATTGACGGAACCATCGAAGCGGCACATTCCATCCCAAGACTAAGAGCCTACCACGAAGACACACTCGACCAAATGATATACGCGCTATTCCTCAGTAAACGACACACCGAAGTTGCGAAACTGATAGATGGCATATTCGATACCATTCTCCGGTTTGCTCCTCTATCACGAATGGACGGGATGCATGGCGTGCGGCATGAGAGCGAGGTTATGATCAAGCGGCTGTATGCTGTCTTCAGAAAGCAGACCTCTGCTTTTGTTGGGTATTTACGCAGTCTCGATGGTGCGAGAGCGGCAGCGCCGTCGAAGGCACTGGGTAGAAGAAAATCTGGGATGGCTTTTGCGGTGAGAGAAGGGCCCAGTAATGTGTTCGATCACCTGCTGGTGCGTTTGGATATGAAAAGGTATTATTAGGTCATCATAACTCGGTTATGAGTGTGACGCCTAATCATACTCCTGGACAAGATATGACTGCATCTATGCCAATACATTTTCATACCCAAGTCGTGTATATACATGATATTTTCACCAACGCCAAACCCAGATCCTCCGATATTGCGCCAAATGATTCAAATCGTCACATCATATCAACTCTAGAAATAATGGAGGCTCGACTCCTCCCAGCCCAACTTGAGAAGAATCTCTTTAGAAGCCTTTTCCATCGCTTCAGGCCCACATACCAAAATCATCGTCTCCTCATCCGGTGCCCCCGCATGCTCTTTGATCAACTCCTCATCAATCCGCCCCCTCCGCCCAGTCCAGCCGTCAGTCCCCTTGGTCAAAGTATGCACAATCCTACACTTCTCACCCGCAGCCTCAAAGGCACTCAGCTCCGTCCGGCAAAGGATATCCTCTTCCAACCTATTCCCATCAAGCAAGACGCATCGCGTCTCATCTTTCTCATCCTGCACTACTGCCCTAAGGACTTGGAAAACTGGTGTGATCCCTGTTCCGCCGCATATCATGACGAATCTACGCACGCTGCGCTCTTTGCCGCCGACGATAACCTTCCCGGCACCTAGGTATTCGAAGCGTCCTGTCGGTCCTTTGCACTCGATCATGGAGTCCAGAGGTAATCTATCAAGGGCTGTTGTCATCTTTCCGCCTGGCGTACCTGGTGCATCAAAGTAAATCTTGATTAGGATATCCACTGTGCCGAGTTGGTTGGTCTGTGAAATGGGCGTGTATGAACGGATTATACTTGACTTTCCGGCAACCGTGGGGTCGGGAATTTTGAGCATGAGGTGTTGCCCAGTGGGGAGTCCGAGCGGTTGGGAGTCGTGCGTGAGGGAGAGGGTAAAGATGCGGGTGTCCCAGGAGACGGTCGTTTTCTTGGTCAGGATGGCTTTCGTCCATGATTTTGGGGTCAGGAAGGGGGTGTGTGTGTCTGTGGTTGTGGCTGGTGTGGATGAGGGGGTGGTTTGAAGGGCTAGAAGGGAGACTTTGTCAAGGGTACCAATGTGGTAGTCTGGCATCATTTTTTTGGCGGTCTCACTGTCTGCATGGTGTTAGTAGCTACTTTGGATACCGTTGGGCAACGTTGCTGGCTTACGGATTTCGAGGAACTCCTCCGAAGCATCTGTTCCAGCAGCTGATATGATGCTTTGTGCTCCGCCAGGGTGGCCTTCGAGGAAGGCCGTGCCGTCGTATACCTCACCGTTCACGACGAACCACGGCTTCTCATCGGATGAGTTGCGCTTGAATTCCTCGAGATCGATCATCCGGTTTACCCCCTCCTTCTTCATGTTGACCTCCTGCACGGGCTCGGGCTCAACGATTTCCTCGCCCTCCTGCCTTTCGCCCCAGTTTCCGTTTGTGAGATCCCCTCCCGCCTTCTTGATCTTCTCCATCCACCCACCGGGCCCAGTGGGATCAGTTGGGTGCTCGAAGAGCAACTTCCCGTCCTCTTTCGTGATTGTTACACGGAACCAGGGGTTATTCATCATGCCAAGGACAGACCAGTACATGTCCTTTGGCTGGAGACTGAGTGCTTCGTCCATGGCTCGGATGAGCAGGGCGTCGCTGGTCTCGAGGTCTGCGACGGGAACATCGAGCGACCAGAAGGACCAGCAGAAGCAGGTTTCTCGCCAGGCCATGTCGACGCGGCCGCCATAGAGTGTGCCTTCAAAGTCGCGGTATTTGTCTTCGGCGTATTCGATGTTTGCTAAACGCCATGCTGGTGGCTGTCAGAAATATGATGTTGACAGGGTGTGGTGTTTGTAACCTACATTTGCCCTTGTCTAGAGAGATCTCGACACGGGTTATCCTTCGTCCACCGCCGGCGTAGGCGTATCCCTTCGCGGTGTAGACGGGGCCTGCTGTGGCGAGGTCGAGAGTCTCTTTGTGCTGGGGATAAGCAGCAGCAGAGTTGACATTGAGATCGTAGATGGCATATCGTTCGTCGCGCCACCATGAAGGGTCCTGGGAGGACATATCCGGCGAGACCATTGTGCTATAACAAACATCAGCAGGGCTTCGATGGCTTGAATGCAGATACATACGGCAGAACGCGGTTATCATAGATATGATACCAGTTATCACTTGGGGCATCAGTGACAATAAGCTTCTTCAACCACTTGACACTACGACCTCCAATCTGACCGGGAACGACGGCTCTCAGCGGACGGCCATGATCGGGAGTCAAATCTGTGCCGTTCATCTTATGAGCGAGCATGATACCACGATTGGGATCCAAGACCCAGTTCAGCTTCACAGAAGTGCCGTAGTACCCGTTTGGCTGTAGACAAGTTAGTGACCTCTTCTTTAGAGGTTTACGTCTAACATACCAACTTATCGGCCCCCTCCATGCAAACATACTTTGCCCCTCGCAGGGGCTTCGCACTCCGAATGATATCGGCCATCATAGGCCCAGTAAATAGAGCTGTTGACAGTCCTGCAGGACCCCATGAGAAACCCTTTGATTTGCGGACGGTGTTTTGCTCTTTGCGTCGGTTACCGGCGCATACCAGTGTGATGGGGGCGGTGATCTGGTCGTAGTTTTGCAGGACTTGCTTGAAATTGAGGGTAAGTGGGTTCTCGACAAGTCTAAGGGTTGTCAGGGGGCTTCATAGATGATTGAAAGAGAAGGGAAGGGGGCGGTGGTCTTACCCTTCGATGGTGATTTCCCAAGTCGGGATCTCCTCGTCTCGGACGTGTGGAACTGGGCCATGGTTCCGGACATAGAATAGCTCTGGGGATGTAAGGAAGCCTTTTTGATATTAGCGTAAAACGTACGCTGTAGTATGAGAATCAATAAATGGAGTATACCTTCTTGGAAAAGTGGCGTTAATGGAGCCTCGACATTGAAGGGATGAACGCCAGTTAGTCTGATAAGCCGAGGATCTCGTGGCACGTGGCTGTCGGGGGTGCCTTTGTCTATGCTCAGGATTTCTGATGGTTCTTTAGAAGGTGGAGGGAGAGGGATGTCTGGAGTATGTAGAGTGTCTGGACTGCTAGGCGTTGAGATCTCCTGTTCTTCAACTTTAATTTGGCCGGATTTGAGAGTCCGTGGTATTGAAGGGGCTGTGTCCGTTTGGACTTGTGTGAGTGTAGTAGACATATTGTAATAGTAGGTTAGATAAAAGGCAATAATAGATAGTAGATAGTCGAGTGTTTGTATAGGGCTTGGGAAGAAAACAGAGGATATATCGAGGGTTCAGTGGGTTGGACTATTACGGAAGGGCTTTAGCGTGGGAACAGAAGTATTGCGAATGAATTGCTATTATTATTTTACGGGATTTGACGGCATGAGAAAGAAAGGTCAGCCTCGGAGAAAGACAACTGAGGCAACATAAGCAGCGGGATTTTTAGGTAGGGAGAGTCTGTGAGGAATGGAGCCCCCACCACCATCTCCGCGGGAGAATGAGAGGATTCGACGTCAAGGAACAGCTTGGGCCCAATTACTGTTGAACAGGTAATTCGACTACAATCTCGGTGAATCTGACTCGCAGACAAGGCAATAATGCAGTGGCAAAGCCAGAACCACATAAGAGGATAAGCTCATGGTAGCTGGCTCATAACGGAAAGCCTCTGGGGCATGATAAATGGGTATTACTCAAAGAAGATCTCAAGATGATCTCAATCTTGAATGGATGTTTTGCGTGTGTCCCCCTAGGTCTCGACTCTCCAGTATCTCCAGGTAATACTTACTCAGGTAGGGCTCAAGATTGACCAATCACGGCCTCGGTATTCCTTATCTTTGTGGTGAGTGATAAGCGGCAGATCATGGCTCCGTTCCGACCAATCAGCAGCCGGGGCCTGGACAGTGCACAGCATTGCAGGCGCTTCTCCGCGGAGAAGCTCTACGCATTTACTTACACAAACTGAACTGACAGGCCGTGGCTTTATCGTCCACTTCCTTCGATCATGGTTTATTGCGAGATCGCTGATTCGCCTCCAATTTACCACCCATTGGCCCATTCGATTATCTCATGTCCCTCCCAAATCCACGGAGAAAGCAGGTACCAAGAGACCAAGATGTTGGTCGCTCGTGCCACAATAATGCCTCTGTCTCCAGTCGACACGGTGATATATGACCCAGCGAAAGTCGCCGGCGCCCGCTTTCTCTGGAGACTCTCTCTCCTTCAGACTCCCCAAACATCCCCTCATTTCAAACACCATGCCGCTGATAGATGGTCCCCGGAACGGTGAGACTGTCTCTGCCGGTGTTCAACATGCAATCCCCGTTCTCCATGGGGTTGACCCCACTGCCAACGGGCAGCAAGAGAGCTTTGACCATGACCCCAACAGGCGGCAGAAGATCGTGGTGGTGGGCTTAGGAATGGTTGCTGTTGCTTTTATGTATGTAGACATTTGGAGCCGGTCGACATTGTCTATGCAGTCTAACTGTTCCCAGTGAGAAGCTGGTCAAGCTAGATGCGGAAAGACGCAAGTACGATATTGTCGTCATTGGAGAAGAACCACACATCGCCTACAACCGCGTCGGCCTGTCCTCATACTTCGAGCACCGCAAGATCGAAGATCTATACCTTAACCCAAAAGAATGGGTAGGTGCAGAAAGGCTTGGTCTAACGTTTCGGTGCTAATGATGTGTCTCTGTTCAAAAGTACGGCTCATTCAAGGACCGATCGTTCGACTACTACCTCAACACACGAGTGACCGATGTCATCCCACAACAAAAGACCGTCAAGACCTCCAACGGCGATCTTATTTCCTACGATACCCTTGTCCTCGCCACTGGCTCCGATGCCGTTCTTCCCACAAATACTCCCGGCTACGATGCCAAAGGCATCTTCGTCTACCGTACCATCTCCGATCTAGAACGCCTCATGGAGTTTGCTTCCGCACACAAGGGACAGACAGGCGTCACAGTCGGGGGAGGATTGCTCGGCTTAGAAGCCGCCAAGGCTATGACAGACCTCGAGGACTTCGGCAGCGTAAAGCTTATTGATCGCAATAAATGGGTGCTAGCACGGCAACTCGACGGCGATGCTGGCTCACTGGTAACCAAGAAGATCAGAGATCTTGGTTTGGAGGTACTTCACGAGAAGCGTGTGGCCAAGATCCACACCGACGAGGACAACAACGTCACGGGAGTTTTGTTCGAAGATGGTCAAGAGATCAGCTGCTGCTGTATCTGCTTCGCCGTATGACCTCTAGATTGTTTGCTCAAAGCGCGTCGTGCTAATTTGTCTTTCCAGATTGGCATTCGACCCCGAGATGAATTAGGAGCGGGCGCCGATATACAGTGCGCCAAGCGAGGTGGCTTTGTCATAGATGAGAGGTATTATTCTTTCCCATTGTTTTATGTACTTTCACTCACAATCTACACAGCCTACGAACATCGGTTGATGACATCTATGCCATCGGTGAATGCGCCAGCTGGGAAAACCAGACATTCGGTATCATCGCTCCTGGTATTGAGATGGCCGACGTCCTATCTTTCAACCTAACGAACCCGGATAAGGAACCCAAGAAGTTCAACAGACCAGATTTGAGCACAAAGCTCAAGCTACTGGGCGTTGATGTTGCCAGCTTTGGTGACTTCTTTGCTGATAGAGACGGTCCTAAGTTCCTACCAGGCCAGCGACCATCCGCTGAAGATGCTGGGATTGAAGACGCTATTACCGACAAGGAGCCTGCCGTGAAAGCCCTCACGTATAGAGATCCTTTCGGTGGTGTCTACAAAAAATACCTGTTTACGATGGATGGAAAATACCTGCTCGGCGGTATGATGATCGGAGACACCAAGGACTACGTCAAGCTGAACCAGATGGTCAAGTCACAAAAGCCATTAGAGGTACCACCCAGTGAATTTATTTTAGGGGCTCAGAGCGGCGGGGAGGAAAACGCAGACGACCTGTGAGTTTCTTAACATCGCTGTTGGCACGTCCACTAGCTAACCCTCTCACAGTGACGATAGCACACAAATCTGCTCATGCCACAATGTCACAAAGGGTGATGTTGTTGAAAGCGTCAAGGCTGGTACTTGCAAAACGATTGCAGATGTCAAGTCTTGCACCAAAGCGGGAACTGGCTGCGGAGGTTGCATGCCTCTCGTACAATCGATCTTCAACAAGACCATGCTGGACATGGGCCAGGAAGTCTCCAATCATCGTATGTGGTCCATCTAGATGCCTAGAACTCGCTGACAGTGCCCAGTTTGTATTCATATTCCATACTCGCGGGCCGACCTTTACAATGTAATCGCGATTCGACAACTCAGAACCTTCGACGCCGTCATGAAGTCTGTTGGCAAATGTGCCGACTCTCTTGGATGCGAGCTCTGCAAACCAGCCATTGGCTCTATTCTCGCAAGTCTTTTCAACCCACACATCATGGACAAGGAGTATCACGAGCTGCAAGATACGAACGACAGGTTCCTTGCCAATATCCAACGGAATGGGACATTCTCTGTTGTGCCTCGAGTTCCTGGAGGCGAAATCACAGCGGATAAGCTGATTGCTATTGGTCAAGTTGCGAAGAAGTATGACTTGTACTGCAAGATCACAGGTGGACAGCGAATCGATATGTTTGGTGCCAAGAAGCAGGATCTACTCGATATTTGGACGGAACTCGTTGACGCTGGTATGGAGAGTGGCCATGCCTACGCCAAATCCCTTCGAACCATCAAAGTGAGCAACCTTCTGAGATTCATTCGATTCGCGCTAACTCTGTTTCCAGAGCTGTGTCGGAACTACGTGGTGTCGATTTGGTGTTGGGGACAGTGTTGGGATGGCTATTCGATTAGAGCAACGGTACAAGAGTATTCGAGCCCCTCATAAATTCAAGGGAGCCGTTTCTGGCTGCGTTCGAGAGTGTGCCGAAGCACAAAACAAAGAGTGAGTTGGCCATTTGAGGCGTGTCTACAGCGCTAACAGTGCATAGTTTCGGTCTTATTGCTACCGAAAAGGGTTACAACATCTTCGTTGGTGGTAACGGTGGCGCCAAACCTCGGCATTCCGAGCTTCTTGCAAAGGATGTGCCACCCGAGGATGTTATTCCTATCCTAGATCGTTACGTTATTTTCTATATTCGGACCGCCGACAAGCTCCAGCGAACAGCTCGATGGCTCGAGAATCTGCCCGGTGGAATTGAGTACCTCAAGGAAGTTGTACTCAATGACAAGCTCGGCATCGCAGCGGAAATGGAGCAGCAGATGCAAGAACTCGTCGATAGCTACTTCTGCGAATGGACCGAGACCGTCAAGAACCCCAAGCGTCGCAAGTACTTCCAGCAGTTTGCCAACACGGACGAGACCCTTGAGACCGTGGAAATTGTCAAAGAGCGCGAGCAAGTGCGTCCGACATACTGGCCCAAAGATGGAGCCAACGAGGATTTCAAAGGCCGTGAATGGTCGAGTGTCTCGTGGCAGCCCGTCATCAAGGCCGACTACTTTTCCGATGGCCCACCGGCCATTTCGTCGGCTAACATCAAGCGCGGGGACACCCAACTGGCCATTTTCAAGATCAAGGGCAAATACTACGCCACGCAACAAATGTGCCCACACAAACGGGCGTTCGTTCTGTCCGATGGTCTCATTGGTGATGACGATGCTGGCAAATACTGGGTGTCATGCCCTTACCACAAGCGTAACTTTGAACTCAACGGTGAACAAGCGGGTCGCTGCTCCAATGATGAGGAGATGAACATTGCAACTTTCCCGGTTGAAGAGCGCGAAGACGGTTGGATCTACATGAAGCTTCCTCCTGTCGAGGAGCTGGACTCCGTTCTTGGAACGGAGAAGTGGAAGGTGAAGAAGGGGGAAGCAGCAGATCCATTCGATGCGTACGACAAGAAGTACAAGAAGATGAAGGGGAAGCGAGCTGGGGGGAAGGGTATCCAAGGGAGCAAACCGGCCCGTCCAACGAAGACGATAGACTGGTGAGGAGACGTGAGTTATGATGTGATACTATGGCGAACCGTCGGGTTTATGGCGTTGATGGCTATTTAGAGTGCATTATACCTAGATATGTTAAGAAGATTAATTGAATTCCTGGGACATCTACATTCAATCTTCATACTAGTGGTATATGCTCATATGCTCATATTGAATCCCTTTTCTGTGATTGGCGGGGATACGGCAATCTACTGTTATCTCCCGGGAGGTCTCGGCCAGACAGACCCATCTTCTCTCAGCTCACCCATCCTTCGCTGATAAGTTCCAGGTTATATCTCATCTGCCCTCCCACATCTCCGCGGAGTCGATTCACTTCACAAGTTCACGATCTCTGGTTCTCTTCCGTTCCAACGAGGCTACGCCGCTACCTCCGTCATCTCGGGTCATCATGGCGTACAGGACAGGCACGGGGCTCCGACGGGCGGTCTACTGTCAGCCGGGGCCGTGAACACACAATGTGCGTCTCTTCCGAGGAGATCATTGAAGCCGGTTTGAGATCTTCCTATACGTTAGACCCATACTAACACCACAGCTATGACAGGAGCCTACTTGACATTGCTTTTTGCGCCTTTTTTTCCAGCGCCTATCCTATCATGGCCAAGCCGAGACCAACTGCTGCTCACAGCTGTCACAGTCTCGATGCCGCGGAGCCTGTGAACGTCCTCTCGGCCCTTATCGGACGGCTAAAACTCTGGTTCGAGATCAGGATCTGGCCTGTGGGTCGTATACTTTCCTTATCTCCATGCCAGATAGTGGTCGAGTCAGCCACAGGGCTCGTTGCGTCTATGGCTTGCTATTTCCACGGGCCCCCATGGTCTGAACTCCGCGAGTGGATTGGATCGACGGCTTCGGGCCTGTGGTGGAAGGGAGCTTTCCCTTTTTCGGCCATTATTGTGCTCGATTTTTGGAGATAACCTGTTACGAATATGGCGGAGACATCAATCGGGTTGTCATTTCTAACTATCAGTCAGACCCCTGATAGACTACTCCTTGGCTCCCCGAACGGCCCTATACCTGACGTTATTCTGATATCCCGGGGAGATACATGACACTCTTTTTTCCGTCAGACGTGATCGTATCCAGGTCACAATCGTGCTAGCTGTTTATATAGCAGCGCAACTCTCGCCGATTCAACTCGTGTCAAGCCCATAACCAGAATCTCATCTAGTCTATTGGAAACCCTTGTTCTCAGCACGCCTCTCGTCCTCTCATAATCATATCTATCCCATTGGTTTACTGTATATCTACCCTGGAGATATAGATATCGTACGGCAGGATCCGTCCTCTCAGTCTGATCTTGGCTTTCAGCCTATCATCGTTCCCCTTATCGACCGAATAAGAGCCCGAAGCCGAGAGATTCTGAAGAAATGGGCTTCGTCAAGCTTCTAGTAGCCTCACCCGAGGTTAACCCTAACAACCGGAAGGCACTTACCATCCCTGTTCTGAATCCTTTCGACACATACGGACGCGTTTTCTTTTTCTCGTGGTTTGGGTTCATGCTTGCATTTCTCTCATGGTATGCCTTTCCACCTTTGGTAAGCTCTTTCCCCAGCATTATTAGCGGAGGAAATCCTGACGATAAGACAGTTGACCGTCACGATCCGTGAAGACCTGCATATGTCCCAGACGCAGATTGCTAACTCAAACATTATTGCCTTATTAGCTACGTAAGTCTCCTTTGGTCGACACCACTGCAAAGCAACCCTAACATGTTCAGACTACTGGTCCGGTTTATCTGCGGCCCACTATGCGATCGTTTCGGGCCTCGTCTCGTGTTCATCGGCTTGTTGCTGGTGGGCTCTATTCCTACCGCCATGGCTGGTCTGGTCACCTCGCCAGAAGGTCTCATTGCCCTGCGATTCTTTATTGGGATTCTTGGCGGTACATTCGTGCCATGCCAGGTTTGGTGCACCGGGTTCTTCGATAAGAGTGTCGTGGGAACGGCCAACTCTCTGGCCGCCGGTCTGGGCAATGCTGGTGGCGGTATCACGTAGTAAGTACTACCTAGCCCTCCTTAATCTAACAGGATACTTACATTATCTCAGCTTTGTCATGCCTGCTATCTTCGACTCGCTGGTTCATGACCAAGGCCTGTCCGCTCACAAGGCCTGGCGTGTCTCCTACATTGTCCCATTCATTCTGATCGTCGTCGCTGCTTTGGGTATGTTATTCACATGCGAGGATACCCCCACAGGAAAGTGGTCGGAGCGCAATATTTGGACCAAGGGCGAGAACCAATCTAAGGAGAACATTGTCGATCTCAGCTCCGGAGTCCAGTCCACTCGACCTTCCGGACCGCCTTCAATCATCGCCAATTTCGTTACAGACGTCGAGAAGAAGGGTGTCCAGTCCCCCGCAGAGTCCGATAGTTCTCAAGTCATGGGTCAACTCGATGCTCTCCGTACTGATGCGGTCGTCGCCCCTTCCGGCAAGGAAGCCCTGAGCGTTGTGCTCAGTCTCGCGACCTTCGCAGTCGCAATCCCATACACTTGCTCCTTCGGCTCAGAATTGGCAATCAACTCCATTCTGGGCGATTACTACGACAAGAACTTCCCTTATATGGGTCAAACACAAACTGGCAAATGGGCTGCTATGTTCGGGTTCCTGAACGTGATCTGCCGGCCTGCCGGTGGCTTCCTGGCCGATGTTCTCTACCGCCACACCAAGACCCCTTGGTCGAAGAAGATCCTCCTTTCTTTCCTTGGTGTTGTCATGGGCGCTTTCATGCTCGCTATGGGTCTTTCAGACCCGAAGTCCGAAGCGACCATGTTTGGACTCACTGCCGGCTTAGCTTTCTTTTTGGAAGCTTGCAACGGTGCTATCTTTGCCCTTGTACCACATGTTCACCCATACGCTAATGGTAAGCGTCCTCTTCCTAATTGTCCACATCGTTCACCCTTCTAACAAGTAACAGGCATTGTCTCCGGAATGGTAGGAGGTTTCGGCAACCTAGGCGGAATTATCTTCGCCGTCATCTTCCGCTACAGCCACCACGACTATGCTCGTGGGATCTGGATCTTGGGTGTTATTTCCATCGCAGCGAATCTCGCTGTGGCGTGGGTTCGGCCTGTGCCAAAGAACCAGATGCATGAGTAAGAAACTGGTTAATGTCATGACACATTTGATGAATTCGTTAGGTTTGATGTTTGTTTTTCCGTTGCATGGTTTAGCGAGTTAGATAGATACCAGATAGACTGAGCATGATTTCGAGATATAGAATTTATACTTGCTGCACCGCACCAGCAGTCCTTCAATATCACCCTAGTATATGCATTACTCGAGGCTGTAGCCCATAATCATAAAGTCACCCCGCCGGAGCAACAGCCATGATCAGCATCCCCCAGACCCCCTCCTTCCCCACCTCGGGGCAATACTCCCCGAGACTGAGGGGCATCCCACCGACAATATACCCATTATTATCTTTCCAGGCTATCAACTGTCCTATCACTTCCACCTCAAACTACACGAACAATTCAATCCCTAACCCAGGCTACACCCCAAGCAACAGCAACCAAAATGCCCACCCGCCGCATCGCCCAAATCGTACACCTGAATCCCTCCGCCGTAGCCGCATACAAGGAATGCCACGCAAACGTCTGGCCCGAAGTCCTACAGCAGATCAAGGATTGCAATATCCGTGACTGTGCGTCTTTCTCCCTCTCTTACTAGTAGATCAGCTCTTTTTCTTATCGCGGCGCGGTGACTAACAAGTTTGGAACGGCTAGATTCGATTTTCTTCGACAATGAGCGCACGCTGTTCGCGACGTTCAAGTATGTTGGGTCGGACTATGAGGGCGATATGGAGAAGATGAGGGCGAATCCGAAGGTGAGGGAGTGGTGGGCTATGACGGATGGGATGCAGGTAAGTTCATCCTTTGTTTTTCAGTTCGAGTCGTTCCATGCGCAGTCGCGATGTTGATGGATTATGCGTGAGTAGGAGAGTCCTATTCCGGGTGCTGTGAGCAGTGCAGAGGGGCCGGGGTGGTGGAAGGTGCTGGATGAGGTGTTCTACACGGATTAGATGGTTAGAAAAGAGCAAGTCATGTACAGATTGTTTGTATTTTCTTCATGTTCAATGTCGGTATCCTTGACGACTTATCCGCCGCTGGCAGTAGAACGTCAGGTCTAACGCAATTAGAAGTGTTCTGTTAGCGGCTTTGAAGATCCGAGGAAATTGCCGGCATATCCTCAAAACCTAGCCACATCAGAGTTCCAGCAAGCAATGTCGGAAGTAGAGTACACATGTATGTCGTGCAAAGATGGGTATCCTTTACCAGCGAAAATCCGAGCTGCGAGCTTCCTAAAACGAGTAAAGTGTACCCAAAACGCCGGCCCTCAGAGTGTAAAAGAAAACTGTGTCGAAAATCATAACTCATACAACATCGTGGAGCGTCGCGAATGCTCATTCAGAGCCTCCTGGTACATGCTTCAAGATCTCCCATCCGTATTCCTCCTCTGGTTTCTCGGCTTCCATACCAAGAGCATTGCGGTAGGCGCGAACCTCGTTCTGCAGGCCAGCAACGATACGGATAGGCAGTTCTTCCTCCTCGCAACGGAGACGATATGCGGTGCGAATCATCTCGGCGCATTTCAGAGTCTGTGCATGCCAATGGTCACGGTCGAGGCGGCTTTCCAGGTGGGCATCGCGTTCCGCCTGGAGTAGTTTATTGTAATGACGCTTCTGTGACAGGTAGTGCATGTTGTTGTTGTGGCAGTAATTACGAATCTGCTCCACCATAGTGCCAACCGCCGCCTCGTACTCCCCAATCAGCTTGGTATTCTCAACCTGCTCAGTTCTTAAGAGTTCCACCAGCCGCTTCTCCTTGGCAAGTGCGCGCTCGAGTTCAGCAATGCGAGCACCTAGTTCATTAGTAAGAAAACAGCATAAACGATCATTTAGACCTACTAGAGATCTCCCCGTTCACCTGCTGGATGCTTGGGCTGGTTCCTTCGGAAGCAGATCGTTTCTACCGTTGTGAGCGGAATTCAAAGAGAAGGATAAGAGACATACCATAATGTCCTCGGCGCTCGAAACAATGCTCTTTGTCATGTCCCGGTTATTCTTCAGCACGTCGCTCAATTCCAACACCATGTCAAATAAATGACGCAAATCCATCTGATGTCCCGCGTTCATCGGCACTCCGCCGTTCATTCCAGCCATTCCAGCGCCGTTAACTTGAGGGGGCGGCGGGGTAGCAATCGGAGTGGGAATCGGCTGGCGAGGAACACCAGACATATTGGAAGGTCCAGCAGCGGAGTTTTCCGAGTAATTTGAAAACATACCCGAGCCAGCATTGCTGCCACTGTTGTTTAAAGACATGGTGGCGGCGTCAAAAGCACGGTTCAACTCTTCCAACTGGGCCTCGAATTCCTTGGTGTTCGGAGTGGGCGCGGCTTCGTCGTCGAACCCGAATCCGGAGGACTCAACACCCAGGACGTCCTTTCTGAACTTCTCAAGGTCACGACGGGTTACGTGAGTGGAGCGACGACGATGCCCACGCACAAACGGTGCCTTGGGAGCACAGGGAGGAGTAGACTCAGCGATGGTGTCGGATGGAAGCGAAGTCTTGGTGATGGGAAAAGTGGGTAGTTGAGGAAGAGACCTCGAGGTAGACAGAGAGGCCAGAAACGAGAAATTCACCGGCTTCGTGTGGACGACGTTGTGTTCTTGAGCTGGGGATTGGAGAAGAGGAGCATCGTGGTCTGAAGCTGGAGGGAGAGGCAGAGGTCGGGCTGCTGGACCAAAACAGTCAAGCGCCGGAGTTCCGGAGGTTAAAATCCGAGCACCAGCCTCAATCAAGCCACAGACTGGGGCGGTGTCCTGGCACAGGCTCTCCATTGCGTTGAGCAGACAGCAGTTCAGAATGAAAGGGAGGTGCTGCTGTAGGGATAATGGCAGTTATATTATGTGTGAGGTAAAAGTGCTGTGGCAGGAGAAAGAATTGTTTGATGTTTCTTTTTTCGAATCGTTTTCTTGCACTCCCTGTCACTGGCACCTGCTTTGAGCCTGCGACTGCAGCTGCAGTCAGGTCCTTAAGTACACTTTACCCCTTGCACTTTAATCGAGAAAAAAGGCAATAATCCCATCATTCTATTGTGTGGAATATACGGACTGATAGGTCACCTATGCTCTTTCGGTCCTTTCAGCTTCTGTGTTACGAGCCCAGGCAGAATTAACTACCCACAAGACATGCCAATAATACTTGAGAACCATTGAACAATAAAGCCCTAGATATCTTGATTCGTAGGTGTTTATCACCTCTTAATTCATCTCCAAGAGGGCCGCAAGCTTCTGCTCAGATCCCAGCGCATACTGACTGTCCTTCTCCCCCTCGTCGTTGCCCCCCTGGCTCTGCGCTATCCGTCCACTAACCCGTGCGACGAGCATCCGCATTTTCTCTAGTTCTCGAACTAGCTCGCCATCCCTTGTGATGAGGTTGGGTTGGACATTGTTCTGGGGTTCGCGGAACGGCTCCAGGAGGCGCTGTAACTGTCGCAATTGGGCCAGGCGCCGTTGTCGCTGTTGCCGCTGATCATCAAGGCTCGCAAGGCGTTCTCGTAAGCGCTTGTACCTGTACAACCATGAGCCGTTGTCGAACAAAAAATTGCCGGGCCGAGCAGGGGTCCGCACCTGAGCTTCTCCTCTTCGTTCGCAGAATGTTCGTAAAGCTCTCCTGGGAGTTGAGCGATATTCCTAGAGTCTATCAGTTAGAGGCTGGAAAAATGAGCCCAATAATCTCACAGGTGACTCGACAGATCAACAGTCTTGTCAACACCTCGTTCTAGAGATGTCACCTCGCGACTAGTCTGGCTGACCGATGACCAATATAGGCTGGCGATTTGTTGTGCTACATGTTGAATGGCCTGAGATGAATAAACAACGCGATTGTGCTGTTTCAAGGCCGTGTTCACTGATGGAAAGAGGCTGGTCAGCTACTGGGCGTGAAGTAGAACGATTCTTGTTTTGCCAGGAGAGATCATGCTAGCTAAAGAAACAGCAAGGCGAACAAATTGCGCTTACGCTTTTGCAGCACATCCCCAACCACCTTATCGCTCAGGTCTTCCTCTGCTGGTTCCGCGGCATAGCTGCGCCAATCCTCTGGCGGCTCGAGGTTTTCCGAGAGAACACGAACTTGTGTTCTAATAAAAGACGATTTCAGTTCAGAGATGGACCTAGAGGAATCCATGGCCCCATTGTGACTGCGCGAACTTGAGCAACTGCAGCGTCGCGATAGTTACGAGATGGAACCCGATAATGGAAGGTCACGTGATCGTTATGTGTAATCCGTAGTGCTCACTCAATAATGTCATATTGTCCATGCCATGCCGAATCGAGACCCCTGGCTTATGAGGACATAGTATAAGCTCACTCATTATCATATACAGGGACTGTGATGGATCATTCATCGATATTGCGGACGTAGGTATCATCCTCGGTCGAAAATCCAGGCCTGACACTGGGGAAATGTCTAGGCCGATATATACCTCGGCAGCAATCGCTCCTCCAGGTTTCTTACTCCGCAATCCGCATTATTCACCAACAAAACCATCACCGGTTGTTTTCTATCAAACGCCAGCTCATCAGAGGCCAATAACCACATAGCTCTATTGACCTTACTATGGCATCAAGCCAAAGGCCAGTGGGCCTGCTTTTCGATGTTGGAGGGGTTTGTGTGAGCTTCCACTACTTAACGAAAGAATATGGGAAACACTGGTCTAAAATTAGTACAGGTCGTGTCGCCTTTTCAGGCAATCTTAGATTACGAGATTGCGCAGAATATACCTCCAGGATGGGTGAACTTCAGCATCTCGCGCACATCGCCACACGGTAGCTGGCACAAATTGGAGCGCGGAGACATCAAGATGGACGCGGACTTCTTTACGGAGTTCAACAAAGACCTACGAGACCCCGGGTTATGGAAGGCGTTCAACGAGAACCTACGGAAAAACAGCCCAAGTATAAGCACAGTATCCGACCCACCGTTGCCCAAAATTGATGCAGAATGGTTGTTCTGGGAGATGATGAGGGTATCCAGGACACCCGACCGGTACATGTGGCCGGCGTTGAAGAAACTGAAGGAGTCAGGCAACTTCGTCATAGGGGCGCTGTCCAATACAGTTATCTTCCCCGACGGACATGAGTATAACGATGATACGCTTGGACGCAAGACCTTGTTCGACTTTTTCATCTCCTCGGCACATAGCGGCTTGAGAAAGCCGGACCCAAAGATATACCAAGTTGCGTTGGAGGAGATGAATGCGGCTGCAAAGAAAAAAGGACTGAAGCAGCCTGTGCGAGCATCGGATGTAGTTTTTCTTGATGACATCGGCCAGAATTTAAAGCCCGCAAAGGCAATAGGAATGAGAACAATCAAGGTGAATCTTGGCCATATAGAAGATGCAGTTAAAGAGCTGGAACAGGTCACGGGGCTTCAGTTGTTGGAAGGTCAAGCCAGACTTTAAGAGGGGCATCGTGGGATTCGGGAGATTTGACAGCAGTGAATAGATGCTGCCATTAAATCCAATTTGAAAGCCCTTTTTCAGAGAATAAATCGGTGTTTTCGAAATCTACTCTGAACTTCTGAAGTCAGGTCCCGACCCAAAGTCGAGGGCCGTCGTCGTCGCCGACCCTCGTAGTTCTGATGCTTACGGCCCACCTAACCGAACCCACACAATTTAATCCCACCACCAAAAATCTGAACTTCTCTTCCTCTTGAGTCTTCAGCCCAGCGTCGACAATTCCGCCCAACAGTCAAAATGGTGAGTCTTTACTGCCATTCTTGAGGAATGGACACTTCTGTCGCATGTTATTTGGCCTATCTTTTGAAACCATGAATTTTTCTCGTGGTTTGCGGTGCGGGTCTTTGCAAGATGCTTCGGATGAGGGTTATCTCTGAAGCGCAAATTGCTGACTCGAATGTTCATCGTAGGCCCCCTACCAGAAGACCGTCAAGTCTAGCGCGTACTACAGGTAAGAATATATTTGTTCAGTCTCGCCACCAGGAAGTTATCGCTGACACGCTGAACAGCCGCTACCAGACCAAGTACCGCCGTCGCAGAGAGGGAAAGACCGACTACTATGCTCGTAAGCGCCTGATCACCCAGGCCAAGAACAAGTACAATGCTCCCAAGTACCGCCTGGTCGTCCGCTTCACCAACCGCGACATCATCACCCAGATCGTCTACTCCGAGCTCACCGGCGACAAGGTCTTCACCAGCGCCTACTCCCACGAGCTCAAGGCCTACGGTATCCAGAACGGTCTGACCAACTGGGCTGCCGCCTACGCCACTGGTCTCCTCCTTGCCCGCCGTACCCTTAAGAAGCTCGGCCTCGACGAGGATTTCACCGGTGTTGAGGAGCCCGATGGTGAGTTCGCTCTCACCGAGGCTGCCGAGACCGATGACGGTACCCGCCGCCCCTTCAAGGCCTTCCTCGACGTTGGTCTTGCCCGTACCTCCACTGGTGCCCGTGTCTTCGGTGCCATGAAGGGTGCTTCCGACGGCGGTATCTTTGTCCCCCACTCCGAGAGCCGCTTCCCCGGTTACGACCTCGAGGCCGAGGAGCTTGATGCCGAGACCCTCCGCAGCTACATCTTCGGTGGCCACGTCGCTGAGTACATGGAGGGTCTTGCCGACGACGACGAGGAGCGTTTCCGCTCCCAGTTCCACAAGTACACTGAGAACGAGGTTGACGCCGGCGAGATTGAGGACCTCTACACCGAGGCCCACAAGGCCATCCGTGAGGACCCCTTCAAGAAGGTTGAGGGCGATGCCCCCAAGAAGACCAAGGAGGAGTGGAAGGCCGAGAGCAAGAAGTTCCAGAAGACCAAGCTTACCCACGAGGAGCGCAAGGCCCGCATTGAGGCTAAGATCCGTGAGCTCGCTGCTTAGATGGTTTTCAATTTGACTGAAAGGCGAATTGACCGTGCTTGATGCATAACTGAGTGCGATAGTCAAAAGCAAAAAAAGTTCACTTTGCCAGCTATACCCCGAAGTCGCCGTTCGGCGTTTCAGATCTCTTGTAGATTTATGACCTTGACGACCATATTTTGTGTTTCATAACTAGGGCTAATTTTCGGAGCAATATTGGGTGCGGGGAATGAAGCGGCTTTTACTCTTCAAGCTCCAATAAATTGGCCGAGTTGTAGATTATTTCGTAGATTCCATGTCCCCCTTCGGTACCTACACTCTGGACTTCATTTGCCACCCCCGCTAAGCTACTCCAATCCTTCTGCTCCGTAAAGTACAGGACACTAAAAGATAGACTAACTAGGCTAAGAGTTTGTATAATTTCTTATTGATGCTGCTTGAGTTTCGTGTATATTTTTCAGGTAAAGTGAAAGAATGTGCTTCAACCGCTTGAGATGAGACAACTACCTACATGCCGGCCCTTCCACTGTAATTTACGCTGCCGCCTCTCTGATGCCGCGAAAGCCGCCGGGAGATGCTACCATATAAGGTATTCTCTCTTGTGGTCCAGGATGGATTATGGATTATGGATTATGGATCCATCACTAATCCCGAAAGAAATGCTTGCGGGTCTTAGGTGCTACTCTTGTTAAGGGTGCGGTGTGCCAGAGTGACGGAGGCAAGTCAGGTGAGGTCGAGGATGGATTGTTCTCCCACCCACCAGCTGATCAGTTTCCTGCCCTGCCATTGTGGGTGGCGTCTCCTCCTTGCTCGGAGTCCTTCAGGGGCTCAGAGTCATACCAGTGGCCCAGTGCTATGTCACTTGATTGAGTCGACTTTATTATTGTTCAAACTTCAGGGTCCGGACCACTAACTAACTAGTACTGGGAGATGGCAGAAATTCGGAGTACAAGGCACCTCAAGTAATCATGGTAAAGTCGTCTGCGGTATGGGACAAAACATTACGGTCAATCTACTCTGTCTAAAATAAGCCTTGCAGAATGGCACTCGCATGCATGTCTGACAACCAACGAAATATTGCTTCCAGCAGTTTGTGTAACCTGCATGGAGATCAGGAGTAATCTACTTATCCTGCTTCTCGCTTCTCGGCGGCTGTAGGTTGGGTTTTCGATCAGAATAGATGGAATTTCACACCTTTCTCACCCTCTCGTCTCTCTAGAATGCTGGAGATGGGCAAAGGCACCCGAAAACCGGAGCCGAACGTGGGTCTGGTAATTACCATACGATACCATCGGTCGGCCGCTTCGAATAAGGGTAAAAAAGGTGGAGAGGCGTTCTCTCTTAAACCTTAGGTTGAACCACCAGCCAGAGCGACATATTTCGCATTTCTCAGCTCTTTCTTCGTGCTTCTTTTCTAACCCCAACCGGACGGCGTTGGCCATCTGATAGCGAATCGTTTTATCGTGTGTTCTACTCCAACTGGATCTCTGAGTTGCCTTCTCACCTCACCTACATTCGACATCTTGTCCTCCCACTTTCTCCTTCCGCCGATGCTTGTCCGAGCCCCCTCTTCGGCCTAACGTCATACTATGATTGCCGCATAGCTCCGCTGCGCTGCCAGAATGGAATTCCACAATCGTCACTGCTGCTAAACTACTTAACGGCTTATCCTCGTCATTGATCAGTGAAGACACCCTGGGACGATTCGCACATTTTGCTTCGCAATCTCTCCAACAATTTGATAGACCGGTGATTATGCGCCTGGCTTGTTAGGTCTAGTGGCTCGACAGTCTGCTACATCGTGCTTGCTTCCCGGTCACCGCGTGTACTACGTACCACAAAAGGTTCATCAAAATGGAGGGCGTTGAGACAGTTGATGTGAGCTGGCTCCATCATTCTCATAAAGGTACAGACCGGTTGCTTTCCAAGGTTGTTCTTAGTTTTTAAACCCTATTTAACCAACCACTAGACAACAACCTTTCACGCTGCAGATCCGTGTCGTCCTTATCCTGTGACAAGCCCGCGCAAAATGCAGAAACAACAATCGCACAACACACTGGTGCTGACACGTCACCAAAAAGAAGCTCCCCAACCCTACATGATACTTCCGGACAACCAGCAGCCCCCAGGTCGGACCCTCAGAATGCCGGCGCTCGACCTGATAAAGAGATTAAAAATGGTGATACAGCTGCAGTGAACGGCACACCTCCCGCATCGGAACCTTTTCCCAAAAGCGCACCAAAACCCGTTATCGGAAGGCGAGGTTCATGGATTTCTAGCATCAGCTCTAAGTTTTCATCCGGCTCAACTCCTCCATCCCAATCCACCATGAAAGCTCAGGCTGCTCCGAAAGCAAGCCCGCCGGCCTCGAAACTCGATATGCATAACCCATTCGGAGCGGCGTATTCGCCCAAAGATAAGGAAGAGGAAAAGAAGGATGAAAATTCACCTTTTACTTCTAGCTCTCCGCGCGGCCCTTCATTCTTGACAAATGCCCTCCGGAAGCTGTCTTCCTCCAATTCTGGAGGCACAAAACCGGCCCCTTGCAATGGTTCTGTTTGCGAACGTCGTACGTTGAACATTGATAGAAACAGGGATCGATGTAAGGTTCCAGATTTGAATCCAGCAAAATTGCGGCGCGTTGCTTTTTGTGTCGACGTTGAGATCGCTGGAATAGCCCCACGGGACTATGACGATGATGAAAGCCCTCCATTAATCACACCTCGCCACCATGTCGCCGAACCCAACGCTCCTAAGCTCAAACGGTCCAATTCGAAATCTAAAACGAAGGATGAGCCGGATCCGCAAAAGCGCTCGCAGAACACGCAAAGTCCGCAGGGTGCGCCAGCAGAGAAAAATGTACCCCTCCCCGGGAATGGCGTTCCGAAAAGCAGTCCACCCATGACACCTTCAAGCGACGCAAAATTGAACGGTGACGCTAAAGAGCCTACCAGGAAGCAAGAAAAGAAGAAACGCTCAGAAGAGGAGAGACGGGAGCGAAGAGAGAGAAAGCGGCGTCTCGCAGAAGCGAATGGTTCCATACCCATGCAGCTGACAGCCGATGATAACGAGTGTGATTCCAAGAATGCTATATCTGGGGGCTCGCGACCTGGAGCGCAAAGTCACCCAACCACAGACCCAATCCGAATTTATCGACGATGTTGCCAGCTGCGTGAGACGCCAGTGCTCAAACGAATAGTCGATGAGATTTCATCGCCTTCTTCTACTCTTGCGGAATCGCCGGGAACCGTGGCCGTTCTTGACCTCACCAATTTTCCCATGACAACTGAGGACATTACTACGTTTTGCGACTGGCTGGCTGTCGTACCAGTACGAAAATTGATTCTGGAAAGATGCGCCTTGACCGACGATGCTGTTCGCGCTATCCTCTCAGGTCTGCTTTGCACAAAAACAGTGGAGCAGATGAGGCGCAGGCGCGGAAAGACCAAAAAGGCCGCCGACATTCCAACAGTCGAGAAGATAGAGAGATCCAGTGTTATCGAGAAGCTGTCATTGAAAGGTAACCCGAAGATTGGAGCAGAGGGATGGCGCCATATCAGTCTATTTATCCACCTCTCTAAGTCCTTGAAGGCCATTGATCTTACGGGCATTCCGCTGCCGAAGGCGACCATAACCCTCTCTGATTCCACCAATCTACCAACGAAATTCACTGCGGATGTGGCTACTGTATTCTCTAGCTCTCTTTCCAAGCGTTTCGGTGGTGACCATCTTGAAGAGCTGCTGCTTAATGATTGCGAACCCACAACGGAGGACGTGAAGAAGGTCTGCGAGGCTGCGACATCAGTTGGCCTAAGGAGGTTAGGCTTGGCAAACAACAAATTGACTCGAGGAGGCTTGGAACATGTTGTCCGTTATCTCGCGTCCGGCAGATGCGAAGGCCTAGATCTAGGCGGAAACCCAATAGGGGAAGATCTGGATCTGATCACTGATGCTATCGATAGCGACCTTCCAGTTTATCTGCTGAGTCTGGCGGATTGCTCCCTGACGCCATCTACCATCTACCCTCTCCTTCAAACCTTGACACAATTGTGCGATCTTCGATTCATTGACGTCTCCCACAATCCAGCGTTGTTCTCAACACAACCGGATGCATTGTCGACTTTTAGACGTTTCCTACCGAAGATGCCTTTTTTGAAGCGGATTCATCTCGCCGATGTGAACCTTTCTTCCGACCATACTATTGCTCTGGCTGAAATCCTTCCCGAATGTCCAAGCCTTAGCCACCTGAATATACTCGAGAACCCCGCCATTGTCGCCCTTGCATCGGCCACGGATCCTGAAACTCAGGAAGAGGCGTGTGCTGTCTATGCCTCTTTGTTGGCTGCTGTGCGTGTTTCACGGACAATCATAGCCGTGGATATCGAGGACCCGAGCGCCCAAAACAACGAAGTTGTTAAAGCTTTGGCCTCTCAGATTGTTGCACACTGCCTTCATAATCTCGAAGGCGGTGCTCTCGAAGCAGAGCTAATGGATCCCTCATTGCCGCGTACAGCTGTTCCTATACCCGATATCCTTCAGCACATCGTGGGTCATGGTGCTCTCGACGAGGGCGCTGAAGAGGACGATGACCCGGCACCTGATGAGGACTACGTTATTGGAGGTACTGGTGTCGTCAAAGCCTTGGGGGTATGCCTTGGTAACCTCGATCGCAATATGCCAGGAGATGTGTCTGGACCGCCAAGTGGCACGACAACACCCCGACACCGAAAATCCAAATCACTGGCGGCCAAACGGCCTCGCGACATGTCTAGAAATCTCCTGGACTCAGCTCGTAATATCCGGACCAGAATCGAGACTGCGCTTGTTCGCGAGGATCGTGCAGGAAATGACGACAATTACAGTAAGTGTCCCTTCGGGTTGATTTTTGAATAGTGCTAACGACCTTTTTCATTATCAGGGCGTCTTCAGTTCCTTGACTTCACGCTGCAGAAGATGATCCAGCGATTCGAGGATGAATATCCTGAAACCCGCATTATACCACCGCCTGTGAAACCAAATCAGGAAACCAGCTCACAGAACTCAGGAGACGATTGTTATCTTGCCTCGAGCTTTGGCAATGTCCAGTCAGCCGGTATTACCGGCGATCATGAACATGCGATTGATGATGATGACGCCGACCATTATGATCTCCGACTCTCTCGCGCCAGTTCTGTTACCTCACTCCACTCTCGTGCAATGACGTCCGAAGAAGGACATGTTCACCGCCTTGGACAGAATATTCGTCGTGACTTCCTAAACCCTCTTGACCAGAACGATGAAGGAGATTCACAAGAAATAGTGGACGAGTCCCACATTGCAGCACTGCGCGAGAGGCTGGATCGTTTGCATGTAGAACAAACTCGTTCTCGGTTTGACAGTGTGGGAGCAGACAAAGCCTTCCACGAGCTGGGCTCAACTGTTGAAGAATTATGGGCTATTCAAAGGCAAGACTCGGAAGCTTTTGAAAAGTTCAAACAGAGCCAGATTGCTGCTCAAATCAATAGTGGCAGAAGAACGCCATCTGTGTCCGAGAACAGCAGACCTAGAGCAAGCAACGCCGATCGGGAACGGCCACCTGCTGCTTCATAAACCGTGGCCACCTGACGCCTACTATCATTGCGCCTTTTTATACATTATAAGCTTGTATTGTTGATTATTCTCGTTATACCCATCCTCGAAGTCTGTCCTTCGCCTGCTACCATGATGATTAGCGTGTATCTGTGTCACATTATCTGGTTTCAGTCGCTTCTGTGCTCCTATCTTTGCACCACTTTGTCATATGAGTCCCTATATATCCGCATAAGAAAGGATGGTTCGCTATTGTTTTCAAGGGTGGAGTTTGCGCAATCTATACTTAACCACTTGGTGCCTACCACGGGCACGTTTGATGATCCACATCACCAATCTCCCAGCCACAGTAAGCAATGCTAATCCTGGAAGGAATAGTTATTTGGAAGATAAGATTGTAGAAGAGTGTAGGAGGTAGGTGGATATAAAAATGACATCACACCGGATTCAGGTGGGCGAAGTCGCCCTTAGTCATGCACTGCATGGATCCTCGGCATTCCCCAGCTTCCATCGTGCTCCGTCCGGGGTTGTTCACATGCGACCTACTAACTAACTTAGTCCTTCCCTCTCTCCCTCCTTTGACTCTGTTCCTCTCCCTTCTCAATCCACACCCAACTCAACAGTTTTGCTCTTCAAGGACGGACGGACAGACGGACATGTCGGTGTATGTTGTTGACTCTGGATAAATCCACTCTTGTGATTTTGTCCCCTCGTGAGAGAGAGAGAGAGAGCGGCCCACTCCGTCGCTATGGCTGCTCAGTCGAAACTCCTCCCCACCGAACGCTCCATACGACAAATCTTCTCCAGCCTGGCCTCCTTATACCTCCGCCATCGCACAAACATTTCTCGCACAATCTACCTAGCCCTATTTGCTGCCCTCGTCAAGCGCATCCATAATGCCGTCTCCGAGCAGAAGGCCGCCTCGCAGCACCAGGTCGATCTGCGGAGAAAGCCCGGAACAAGCAGTCTCGGCGACGGCGCAGACAAACCGCGGAAGAGGGTCGGGGTTAATCGCGAGTTCTTCAGGAATCTGGCCCGCCTACTTAAGATTGTGATTCCGAGCTGGCGGAGTAAGGAACTACGGCTGTTACTGAGCCATAGCGTCTTCCTGGTCTTGCGGACCTTGCTTAGTCTCTATGTGGCTGAGCTGGATGGGAGGCTTGTCAGTAATTTGGTTCGAGGGAAAGGAAAGGACTTCTTGTTAGGGCTTGTCTGGTGGATGATTGTCGCAGTGCCTGCAACTTTCACAAACTCTATGGTGAGCTGTTGCAATTGCGAAGAGCAAATGTCTGAGGTGACAAGGACTAACATGTTTGACTATACAACAGCTTTCATACCATCAGTGCAAGCTTGCACTAAGTTATCGCAAACGCCTTACAGATCACATCCACGAGAAATACCTAACAAATATGACATTTTATGCAATCTCGGCCTTGGATGACCGAATCAAGAACCCTGATCAACTCATCACCGTGGATGTTTCACGATTCTCTGATAGCCTGGCGGAACTATACTCCAATCTTGCCAAACCAATTCTCGACATGGTAATCTACAACTACTCTCTCTCGAAGAGTGTCGGCGGCGAAGGTCTCTTCATCATGAGTCTTCTGGTCCAATTATCCGCCAACGTCATGCGCGCATTGACGCCGCCATTTGGCAAATATGTTGCCGATGAAGCTCGACTAGAAGGAGAGTTCCGATTCCTTCATTCGAGGCTGATCGACTATAGTGAAGAGATTGCTCTGTACCATGGCCATGACGCAGAAAAGGACACCTTGGACAAGGGTTATTTCACTCTGATAAAGCATGTGAACCGCATCCTACGCAGGCGTCTATACCACGGCTTCATGGAGGACTTTGTAATAAAATACTTCTGGGGCGCTCTGGGCTTGATCCTTTGCAGTGTCCCTGTCTTCTTTAAGATTCCCGGTCAAGTCACCCAGACTATGGGTGATCGCACAGAAAGTGAGTCTTCTGATTGCTTCTCAGGGGTTCAAGATCAGAGCTGACTTGGAAACAGGCTTTGTTACCAACAGGAGAATGTTGTTATCCTCATCGGACGCTTTCGGGCGTCTAATGTTCTCTTACAAAGAGATTTCAGAACTAGCAGGCTTCACATCTCGAGTTTCGTCGCTCATGGACGTCATGGATGACCTATTAGCCGGACATTTCGAAAAGAAACTCGTATCCTCCGCCTCAACAGAAGAGAACGCCGCCGTCCTCTCCGGCCGCGGCATCGTTGAAGAAAGCGACTCGATTGAATTTTCTGACGTCCCCATCGTCTCCCCTAACGGCGACGTCCTTGTCCGAAAACTTTCCTTCACCGTCCACCCAGGTGATCACCTCCTGATCGTCGGCCCTAACGGCTGCGGTAAGTCCTCCCTCTTTAGAATCCTAGGCGGTCTCTGGCCCGTTTATGGCGGCCGAGTACGCAAGCCCCGTTTCGACGAGATCTTCTATATCCCCCAACGCCCCTACCTCTCCCGCGGCACCCTCCGTCAACAAGTCATTTACCCGGACGGCCTGCGCGAAATGCGTGCCAAGGGCATAACCGACGATGACCTGTATGAGATCCTCTCGATCGTCGAAATCGCCTCCGTCGTTGATCGCCCCGGCCGATGGGACGCCGAGGAAGAATGGCGCGACGTCCTTTCCATCGGCCTACAGCAGCGGATCGCAATGGCGCGACTTTTCTACCACCGTCCGAAGTTCGCGATTCTGGACGAGTGTACCTCTTCCGTCACGTTGGAGATTGAACGTGTTATGTATGAGACAGCCGAGAAACTTGGCACGACGCTCATGACTGTTTCGCATCGACGGAGTCTGTGGAAGTACCATAAGATGATTCTGCAGTTTGATGGGCAGGGCGGGTATATTTTTACTGGATTGGACTGGGAGAGGCGGATGAAGCTGGAGGAGTAAGTTTATTCCTTTTCTTGGGTTTTCTACTTGCTTCCCGCCAGAGTTGAACAGGACTCACCAACTTTGTTCTACTAGTGAGAAAGAAGAAATTGATCTCCATCTTCGCGCTATTCCGGAATTGCAGAAGCGCATGGCTGAGTTGATGTCTGCATAGAGGATTACGGTTTGCATATACCCTCTGTTGTTTAGTGCTCTAGTGTGAGTATCTCTATATACCCTGTGTTCTAAGCTAGATTGTGCTGTTCTGCATTGCAAGTAAATTTGACCGCCTATTGCTACATATTAATGCAGTGCAATGGAGCGGTAATTAGAGAGCATGAGTAGTGTTATTACTTCTCGGAGTGGCCTTGCCTCTCACATGCAAATAGATATGAGAATCTATAACACGTCTCGTCACCGATTACTGCTGGTTATGCTTGACTAGTGTAGCTAGACTGCAGCCAAGGGAGTGCCTGGGAGCCGCTTAAAACAAAAACTTCGGAGGCTAACACATTACATGAAATTACATTCAAGCACAACAACCTAGAGCCATGTAACGAGAAAACACAAGGGAAGAAAAACAGCAGATATCGCAGCACCTCCTAATCAGAGATAGGCAGTGGCTCCACGTTCCAGATACTGTCTGCATACTCATTGATCACCCTGTCTGTGGAGAAGAAGCCCATCCTTGCCACACTGGTGATGCTCCTCGACACCCACTCATTTTGATCCTTGAAAGACTCATCAACTAGTTCCTGAGTCGTGACGTACGAATTGAAGTCGTCTGAGACAAGATAATAATCACCGTGCTCAGCGATGGACGCTAACAGTGCAGAGAAATGTGAGGGGTCGCCGAATGTGCCAGCGCGGATGGCATCGAAGACTCGTGCGAGGTGGGGGTCGAGCTTGAAGCCGCCGTAGAAGTGCTTATGTCTGATTTCTTCGACATCCTCGGCGAGATTACCGAAAAGGAAAATGTTCTGTTCGCCTATTTCACGGGTGATCTCAATCTATGGAGAGTGGCTGTTAGTTAGGGCTAGTGAAAAGAGTACAACGAATATGCTTGGAAAACAGAGACATACATTGGCTCCATCGCAGGTTCCAATGATGAGACCACCATTCAAGACGAATTTCATGTTGCTTGTTCCGCTTGCTTCGGTTCCAGCTGTCGAAATATGCTCGCTGATATCCGAGGCTGGACAGATGATTTCGGCTTTGCTGACGTTGTAGTCTTCAACAAATATCACTTTGAGAAGATCGCCAACTTCTGGGTCGTTGTTAACCACCGACGACACCTCGTTGATCAAGTGAATGATTGTTTTGGCCATCCAGTAGCCAGGCGCTGCTTTGCCGCCGAAGATAGAGACTCGTGGCTGGACATTCTTTTTCTCTTCCGCTGACAAGGATTTAATTTTCAAATATCGGTGGATAACGCCGAAGATGTTAAGTTGCTGACGCTTGTACTCGTGGATGCGCTTCACTTGTACGTCGAAAAGGGACTTCGGGTTCACACTGTACCCTGTAGTATCCTTGATATGCTTAGCAAGGCGAAGCTTGTTGGACGTTTTGATCTCTGCCCATTCCTCCTGGAATGCCTTGTCATCAGCGTATGCCTCAAGCTGATCTAGAAGAGTCAAGTCCGTTAAAAAGTCATATCCTCCGAGTTTGGAGGCGATCAAATCAGAAAGCCTTGGATTGGCCTGGTGGAGCCAGCGGCGTGGGGTGACTCCATTGGTAACATTCGTGAATTTATCAGGGCCGTATATGGAAACGAAGTCCCTGAAGATCGTGGTCTGGATTAGATCGGAATGAAGTTCGGCGACGCCATTGACCTTGTGGGAGCCGATGACCGCTATATGGGCCATTCTGACCATCTTAGGATGTGACTCCTCGATGATAGAGACCCTGGAAAGAATGTCTCGGTCGTTGGGGAACTTCTTTTCCACGATTTGTAAGAAATACAAATTGATATCGAATATAATCTGCATGTGGCGTGGAAGTAGGTTTTGCAATAGAGGAACAGACCACTTCTCTAAAGCTTCTGGTAGGACAGTATGGTTGGTGTAGCCAAATGTGTTGGTGACAATGTTCCACGCCTCATCCCATTCGAGCCCCTCTTGGTCGATGAGTATGCGCTGTAACTCAACAATGGCCAACGTTGGGTGGGTGTCGTTCAGCTGAATGGCAACCTGGTCTGCAAATGCACTCCACGCCCGTTGTGTCTTCTTGAACCTCCTCACAATATCAAACAGAGAAGCAGCACACCAGAAGTACTGTTGTTTCAACCGCAACTCTTTGCCTCTGTCCAAATTATCATTGGGGTAGAGGACAGCTGATATCGTTTCGGCACGCTGCTGATCCGCCACTGCACTTTCATAATCTCCAGCATTAAACTTCTGGAAGTCGAATTCGCCGCTAGCTGCTTTGCTTGACCATAGACGGAGATTGTTGGTTGTCCGAGTACCATACCCTGGGATCGGCACATCGTATGCGACAGCCTGGACTGTCTCGCCATCCTGCCAGGAGTTTACTGTCTTGCCATTCTCATCCTCGTACGTCTTAACCCAGCCGTAGAACTGTATATCGACAGTTATTTCGTGGCGAGGAAACTCCCACGGGTTGAAGTCCAACCAATAATCAGGGATTTCAACCTGGTAGCCATCCACGATCTCTTGTTTGAAGATGCCATATCTGTAGCGCAGCCCATAGCCCCATGCGGGATAGTTGAGCGTTGCGAGACTGTCTAGCAGACAAGCTGCCAGGCGCCCAAGGCCACCGTTACCGAGGGCGGCATCGTGTTCCTGGTTGATAACATCCTCAACGCGGAAACCTAAGTCATTGAGGCCCTCTAGTGCCAGAGTTAGCCTGAATGCCCTCATAGTTCGAGCTGGCATGTTGTACCTCTAGCAACATCTTTCATTCCCACATTAAGCATAGCATTATCGAGAGCCCGTCCCATCAGGAACTCGAGAGAAAGGTCTGTTCAGACATCAGTATTGGGGTACAGTGTTGAGTACTATAGCGCACAGTAGACTCGTTTCTGGTCATTGAGGGTCTGCCTCTGCTGGGTTTTGTTCCATTCAATGATCAATCGGTCTCGGAAAGCTAGGGCGGTTCCGGAATATGCAGCCCTAGATCATAATCAATTAGGAAGCGTCATCCGGGAATACCTGGAGAAGACACACAGTTCATCACAATTGTAAAGCGAGCGAGCCAATGTGGTTTCGACGTGGCGTACTAGTTCGTGCTGTTTTCAGTGAGCAAAGCCCTAACGCTCTAGGGCAGAAGTAAGAGGATATGACGAACTTCGAAGTCTTCTTTGTTTGTGAAGCCAGAGGCAGACTAGATACGACTAGCGTTAATGCATGTGGAGAACATCTTCGAAGGCTTCTTTGATCTGTTGCTCGCACTTACATGCTTCTTCCATCTAGTTGTTGTTAGCTAGGTCAGCTGCTTGATGTAAAGCAGATGAACCACCTGCAATTGCATCTCCGAGAAGGAATGAATCAACTCACGCTTCCCTCAAAGTCTCAGGTATACTAGCTTCGACTCCCTTAATCTCAGCTCTCCCAAAGCCGGTGTAGTTGCGCTTGTGTTTTGGGCGACTAAAGCCAGGACCAATTGGGCCCTGGAGGCTCGAGACTGGGGCGCCGACTGACGGCCTCCTCTCATGACGAGTCTCTGACATTGTGTCGATGAACGAAGGCTGTGAAATGAACTGGGTGATTGGTTGGGTTGCTCGGTGGTGTCTGGAAGTCAACAAAGGAAAGGCAATGAATGCAATGCGGGAAATTGAGAGGCGGGAAGCAGAGAGGTAAATGAAGGAAAGCAATGGAGGATGGATTGAGGATGGTTAGAAGAGGGGGTGGTCTGAGCTGGAAGAGATGGAAGAGGAGAAGGAGCTATGGCCTTGTCTTTTTGTATCCCGTGACAGGGATGCTGGGATCAAAGCATGGCAGCGATAGAAACACCGCATGAGGGGTATTTTCAGCACGGGGACGTGGGTTGCAGATTGATACTATTAGTAGTCTTGACTCTCCGGTCTAGACTTAGGTCTCTAGTTGCTCAATGCGCCCGCTCTCAGTTTGTGCGGCTTGTTCGGATGCTACCAACATTGTAGAACTCTTGTATACTCTGGTAGGAGGTAGTTAGTACGTACTACCTACCGTACTGTGTCTCTACAAGACAACCAACCCTTCGACGATGATGACGCCACCATTCTTGCCGCGATGATGCTACATAATTAATCTGCCTGCCAGTAATTATATTAATTGGATTATATGGTTAGATCTCAAACCCCTCTCCCAATCTGACACATCCCTATAGTAAGATCCATTAAGTATCTAATGCACATGCGGGCTCCGTGACACCGGATATGCTGCCCTTGTCAACGCCGCCGTCGTCAGCCACATACTAACGTTACCCAAGTCAGCCCATAAATCCGGATTTTGACATAATCACAAATTCCATTCATATTCCTCATTGCAAATGGAGGCTCCATGGATTTAGTGATGAAATATGTATAATCAGAGACTATAAATTGAGAAGTATATTCAGAGAAATTCCTGCCCCACGGGCGACATGATACAAGGACACTGACCAAAGGCAGTGGAACATATAGCAAAGTATAGTAAACAAGGAGGAAAGGAAATCTCTGGGCACATGAGACTGGATATCAGAAGCCCTCCCGCATAACATATGCAAAGTATAGTGCCGGGGTCTGCAACTTTTGGTTCGAAAGAAGATGCTCATGTATCCCAAGACAGCTGGGGCTTCGGCAACGGAGAAGAAGAAAGGGACAGGAAATCGTGTCAGTAAGTAGATAATCCAGACAAATTGCTTCCAAGCGCACGTCCGCCCGATCTGCGCAAGAGTAGATGAGAGATTAGAAGAGAAGAAAGCGATAGAAATATCAAACACCATGCTAGAAATACCAATGAGTATGATCCGACCTTGCGCCAAAGTAACATGGGTAATTGCAAACATCAATGCCGTGACGCCAAAAACTCTCCGCCAAAAACATGGAAAGGGGAATCGAACGATGATAAATGGAAATAGAAGCGAACGTCAAGAGCCATGTGAAGGGGAGATGTAAAAGAAAAAAAAAAAGGCCGATCAAGATGACCAGGGGCTTCAGTCTGGCGGACCATGTTTGTCTATAGGATTAATTGATCGGAGCGTTCCTTTCAAAGGATGCCAGAATCCTTCAGGGCATTCTGCAAGATGGTCTCTTTTACAGCGGCAAAGACCAACCGAATATTTGTTGTGTCGGTAGCTTGAGTCAAGCTTGTCACCATGTTAGCTAGTGCCCACACAAAAAAAATGAATATCAATGGACGTGGACCTACTGCGGATATAGGTTCAAATGCGCTCTGTTGACTTGATTGAACCTCCAAAGAAGGTACTTTGCGGCTCGATTCACATCATTGCCACCCGAGTAGTCGGGGAAGTAGTTGCTTAATGGTGAGCGAGGTAGTTTTTGTCTGAAAAGGTCCACTTTATTGAGGAAAAGGATGATACTCGTCCGCATAAACCACCGAGAATTGACGACCGAGTCAAAGAGTACTAGACTCTCCATCATTCGGTTCTATCGATGTCAGCATGTGGCACAACTGTTGAATCTTAGGAAAATATACCTGGTTCCCCTCTTCCAGAAGCACCTGGTCGTACTCGCTCAAGGCCACGCAGAAGATAATCGACGTTACGTTTTCGAAACAATGGATCCACTTCTTTCGCTCGCTACGCTGTCCGCCGACGTCGAACATGCTATACCATGTTAATTCTGCCGGATGTTTGAGATACAAAGACATGGGAGCCGTACTGAATGCTTAATTGTCCCATTGTGAACCGTGTTTCATAGATACCCGTCGTTTTGGTTCGTGCGCGCAGCACGTCATTGACGTTTGGAATGTAATCTGCGGATGTTATACGCTTCGCTTCGTCGAAGAAACTAAAGCTTTGCTTAGTACATGTGCCCGGTGTAAGGGTTCCAAAGGTGCTCACTAGGGGGCTGAATCCATCAAGTAGAACTCGTTCTGTCGTTCCAGTGCTGTTGACGTGCAGGGATCATTCCAAATGTATGTTATCGCATCACCCACCGTTGAATCTAACGGTATATTGGGATCAGGATCGATATTGTAATCGCTGAGAAACTCGATATGGTCGCGGACTTTCTGGCTTGTTGGTTCGAGGGAAAATTGGTGGTAAGCTCCAATAAGGGCTTTGGCGCATTCAAGAAGGTTTTTGTAAACTGTGAGACGATAAAGTGCCAGTTCTTCAACCGTATAACCGTTCTGATGAATAATCTTCATTTGCTTGACAATCGTTGATTTACCGCTCTCGCCAGAGCCTATGGAGAAAGAATCCAGTTAGCTAAAGAAGTTCGGGGACTTGCAGGGTTCCAGGACCGAGAGCGAGGATAGAAAGCGATTGCGTACCGAGCAATAGGATCTTGCATTCCCGCCGTAGGCGTCTGGAGTCCTCTTCTAGTCTCCGGTCGATTGCTTGACTTCTCTTTTTCTGCTCCGCATCTCCGGCCGACTCTGAGCTAAAACACGAACCCATTTTCAAGATGATATCGCTAACGTGGTGGGACTAGACCATTAGCTGCGCACCGAATGAACGGCTTCAGCCGGTCAGTAACGGCAAGGGCCAGTTAGCTCAAAGAGACGTTGAGTAACGAGCCAACCCCCTGCAACCCAAAAGAGGTCACTTTCCTTCAAAGCGGATTTCGACGCGATGGAGGGGCAATGAGCGACTGATCGGAATCAAAGATAGCTTTGCGATATTTGGCAACGCCCGCAGAGGGACGTAGAGCAGATGGTGGAGGGTCAGAGAGAGGGCCACGGGGAAGGATAGGGATCGGACAAAGGCCTGAGCGACGACTGCAGGCTTCCGGGCACGGAGATGACGGGCTGTGGCACGGGCGATGAAACCAAGGAGAGGTCGGAGAGGGTTTGCGAGATGAAGCCAGCTACAGCAAAGCTTTGTTTCGCCTGGACGGATCGATTGGAGTGAGGGGTGACAAGTTACAAACTGCGGAGCAAGAAGACGAGAGAGAGCGACGAGCCGACGCTAAAAAGGGTAGCAGAGGTCGATCGGGGGGATGATGTGGGAGATGGGATGGGGGCGCGGATCGCCAGTAACTTAACTAGTCAGTAGTCAGATAATGTAAGCAAGCAGCAACTGTCAACTGGAGAAGTTTGACAGCCTGGCTGAAAACCAGCCCGGAGGCTATGCAAGTAATACTAGACAATATTCAAGTTGGCTTTATTGTTGACACGTTGTGCAAGAGTCATGGGAATAATAATGGATTATTATGGTTTGACTTGAGACACTTTGAGAATAAGAATAAGAATGAGATAATCCTCCTAGTCATGACAGGTTGCTAGCTGCGGGTAGCCTAGGTAGCAGGAGTAGGTCGTGACAAGTTGACGTCGTGATTATTCTTGTCCTATAAGTCTAGGTTGTCACATCCAGCCTTCTTCTGTGATGATACAGCAGAGAGTATATCCATAGGTAATGGAAGGTTTGTGAGGGTGGATGTTGCTTTTCGTCATCTCAGCCATCTCCAGAAACGAGGTGGAGTGGAACTGAGAAGAGGGATCCTCTTTGTACGTAACTGGCCTGGAGTATAACAAGAAATGCTCTCTAACAGGTTCTTCATCTCGATCGCACCGGCAAATTGTGGGAATATTATGTGGACCGGTATAGTTAGCCGCAAATAAAGACATGAATGATCCCGTCGTCCGTCAGGATCCCAGACTCCAGATCAGATCAATCCCACCTGGACCGACCGCGGATAAGATCAGGTTGCATGGGCATAAATCACGCTCAATAGTGCAACACCCAATTTGACCCTTTTACAAGCGGCGGGTGGCCCGGTACGACTGTTAACTATCCTCCGTTACACATACCTCATGGCCTTTATTCTGGCTCCCGCTCTATGCGACCTCAGCTTTTACTAGTTGCCATATAAGTTAGGTATGCTACGCTACATCTATATAACCTAGACTCGATGCCAACCTATTTGCGTCTCGCTTCCGCTCACCATGTCCCTAGCAACAAGCAAGCCTGGCAAGAATGAACCCGGGTTCTTACCTCTCAGCTCAAGATCGCAATCTCATACACCAGTCTGTTCCTCCTTTTCTGCTTTGCATCTGATTTCTGGGATTGAGCCCAAAACACGTGATACTAATCGTCACATGACGTTGTGCAATAAGAGCTCCAGCTCCTCCCACAGCCTCTGATACTCTGCAGGATGCCCACAAGGCAAGGCCTCGAACCTGCTGCTGACAGGATGAGATACGACAACTTAAAAACCAAACGCCCCGGGTTTCCACCTTCGAAGGTTGTCCTGCTTGTCTCGCTTTTCTCGGGGCGCTTGAGGGGAAATCACTTTGCCCGGCCAAGAACCAACAAAATATTGAGGCTGGGCTCGCTCCAGGCTTTACGCCCGGAAGCCCATTCATCACTAAAGGTGGGGGCCTTGTCTCCTGAGAAGTCTGAATGGGTGTCACCTGCTTCCGTGGCATATTCTCGAGTCTGATGCCTCTCCTCTCTCCGAAGAGCGCAAGGTGTTGATTTCATAGTCCTAACCACTATCCAGAGGGACGGAAGCAGGCGTTGGCAGAGCTATCCTCTTCTCGAGATGGTCGCGCAAATCAGGGGCTCGTTGACTTTTCTACTTGGCCTAAGAGGACCCTGGATTCCTTGAAGGACCGTATGCTCTTGCAGATACCCGAGTCACCGTCACCCTGTCACTTCCGCTCCGTCGAAATAGGAAAAAGAAAGATCAAACGAATATTCTAGATTTGTGTTAGCATCACAGTGGGCTCCAGAGAAAATTACCTCGTGCCCAAGCGATGCAGATCTATCAGACCGGCGGTGGAATATCTCGAGACGGAAACTGAAGTCAAGACTAAGTCAAGTAGAACCGCAAGCAATGGAAGACCAAATGGCCAGGCTTATGACTCGTGTATCGCTTATGCTAACGACTGAAGGCTGCTCACCACGATTTTGATATGCCTCTTTTACCGGCCATGAGCTCAAGCTGTCTACAGTGAACGAACTGCAAGATCGAACCCCCACTTTGATGCGCAGGGGCTTGCATGTCTGGCTGCAATGTGGCGCGGGATACTATGAACGAACCCTCGTTGATGACAGAAGCTAGAGGCGCGATCTCTCTCCATATCTTCCTTCTCCCCAGTGCAAGGCTATTTAAGTGATTTTTAAGGTTCGCTCTCAATGCATCTAATGCTCAAAAGGCATGAAGGCGGCCTTGCACGAGCAATTCAGGTTGCTTTTGTGTTCTTGAGGGTAAGACGTATAGGAGCAGGAAACCGTCCTCAACTGAGACCATACGCCTAATACGAATTCCCGGCCGCATGGCTTCGGGCTCATAAACTAACCAAGTCCACATCGTCCGCATACCGAAAGCCTATGTAGGACCGAGGTTCCAAGTGACGCTTTTCTACACTATACTGTGCGATCTACCCAGGATGAAAATTCCTATCCTTATCGCAAGAGTAAGCATGTAGTGACACGAGGTATCCGTGGTTATCCTGCACTTTGACAATGCGCTGGCTAAATTTATGCCTAACCGTGACACAGTGCTTGACTGCCAATCAGAAGACGCAACGAAAACACTGAGCTTCACAAGGGCAAGTTTGTCAACTTGGGTGTGAAGTATTACAGAGCCTATATATAGGAACGGTTCCTCAACTTTGCAGGCGGTGACTGTGGGTTTGTGCTGTTCGAGGAGTACAAGGATTGCAGGCTGTCGGGTTCAAGGTCAAGCACTGTACAGACTCTAAACACAGTGTCGATAGAAACTGGGCCAGCTGAAACGTGTCGGAATTCTGACAGGCGATGCTTATTTTGTCAACCCCAACAGCGGTCAATACTATCCTAGCCTAGTCCGGCCCGCTTGAAGGATGTTGATGAGGGTCTCGGGCTGGACACTGCGGGATCTATGACGACATCACTGGAGACCGGCCAAATCCCCTCCTTGCCTAGCACCACTCTAGAGAAAGACCTAGAACCTATCATCTCCGATCCTCCTGCTCTTCCAAGAAACCTCTTCTGACTTTCAAAACAGCAAGATTTTATTTGTATATAGAGTTGTGTAGTATCCGGTTGTGATGGTGATGGGATCTGATTGTCTTCTGCGGGGAAAAATCGCGAGCATGTTCAAACCGAGGGGTCATGGAGGGACACTCGTACCTAAACAATGCGTAGGTAGGATTAATCAATCTATCGCAAAAGCGCCTGTTCCTCATCGGTTAGTAAGCTTTAATTGGACATTTGTAGGTCTTGGAATAATCTTCCGGCCAATGCGTGCAGGTGTTCATGGGCCAGCGCAAGAGGAGGAGGCTTTACCTAGCGTCCACGGGTGGGTGTGTGCGTGTGTGTGTGCACTGTGCAGTGTGCAGTGTTGGCCAACTCCCAAGTGCCCCAGGACGGACTGTCCCTTTCTTGATCGTCTGCGTATCTTCGTCACGCACGTCATCGGTTTTTTTTTTGTTCCCTCACATTTTCTGAGGGGCCGGAAACTTGATAGCAGCAGACTAGAATTCTTAGGTAGGAGAAGGTCCTATTTTCCAGTTCCCCACACACCATTGGGCGCGCCACCACCCTCTGGCTCCCCTCGTCATTCCATCACCTCCGATAAAACACCATCCTGCGAAGCCTTCACTCTATCTTGTTCTTCCGTCTCCCTCCCCCTCATTCTCTTCCTCCATCTCACACTCTTTCCTATCTCCAGGACCGTCAATTCCAGGGGGTCATCTCTATACACCAACCCAACAAGGTCCCTTTGCGCCCGCGACTGCTCTTCCCCGCTCACTCTCGCTCTCCATTCAAAATGGCGGAATTCGTGCGTGCCCAGATTTTTGGCACCACCTTTGAGATTACCAGCAGGTATGATTGAGCCCGATCGCGAGAAATCAACGCGATTTCAATACTAATATGCCACTTCTTGCAGATACACAGATTTGCAACCCGTGGGAATGGGTGCTTTTGGACTGGTCTGGTATGGCGCTCCCCCTCCTCCGCCGCATCGCCCAGTATAGCCCTTGATTCGCCGTCTCTTCGCCGGTTGTGAACACCCAATACTGATATATTCCGCAACGAAAAGCTCCGCGAGGGATCAATTGACCGCGCAGCCGGTTGCTGTCAAGAAAATCATGAAACCTTTCAGCACTCCAGTTCTCTCCAAAAGGACATACCGCGAACTGAAGCTGCTGAAGCATCTCCGACACGAAAATGTTGGTCAACTCCCGGCTTGTTTTCGTGCAACTCAACGCTGATAGCAAGTAGATCATTAGCTTGAGTGATATTTTTATTTCACCTCTTGAGGACATGTACGCGCACCCCTTTGATGCATGGACAACGCTTCGCAAGCTGCATTCTGACATCCCCTCTCTAGATACTTCGTCACAGAACTTCTTGGTACCGACCTTCACAGACTTCTTACTTCCAGGCCATTGGAGAAGCAGTTCATTCAGTATTTTCTATACCAGATTCTGGTGCGTATTTATAAGGCAACTCCGATCGTGTCGATCCGCTAGACTAACAACTCACAGCGGGGATTGAAATACGTCCACTCGGCAGGTGTTGTTCATCGTGATCTCAAGCCCAGCAACATCCTCATCAACGAGAACTGTGATCTGAAGATCTGCGACTTCGGCCTTGCACGCATTCAGGACCCTCAGATGACAGGATATGTATCGACTAGGTACTACCGCGCGCCGGAGATCATGCTCACATGGCAAAAATACGACGTGGAGGTGGACATCTGGAGTGCCGCATGTATCTTCGCCGAGATGCTGGAAGGAAAGCCTCTGTTCCCCGGAAAGGATCATGTCAACCAGTTCTCGATCATCACCGAACTGCTTGGGACTCCACCAGATGATGTGATCCAGACCATTTGCAGCGAGAATGTGAGACAGCTATTCACGACATCTCGATTCAAGGATACATTTGCTAACATGACTTGTCGGGAAGACTTTGCGGTTTGTCAAATCACTACCCAAGCGGGAGCGCCAACCACTTGGGCAGAAGTTCAGAAACGCCGACGCTGATGGTATGTGCCTTAATCATACCACTATGGTTCGTGCTAACACGGCATAGCCGTCGACCTTCTTGAGCGTATGCTTGTTTTCGACCCCAAGAAGCGAATCAGTGCTACCGAAGCGCTTGCACACGAATACCTAGCTCCATACCACGATCCGACCGACGAGCCGGAAGCGGAGGAGAAGTTCGATTGGTCTTTCAATGATGCCGACTTGCCCGTGGACACATGGAAGATCATGATGTGAGTCCTCCTGTTATGTTTGCGTCTGCAAGCCTCTTTGTTCTGACCCGGTCATCTTAGGTACTCTGAAATTCTGGATTTCCACAATATTGAACAGAGCGCCGAAGGTAATCCGGCCCTCGTTGAAGGTGTTGGGCTCGGGCAGCAAGGCTTCCAATAAAGCTCTCATCAATCGCGTGGATGCAGCGCAGGCAGCAGTATGAGCACGATGTTGTGGGCTTGTTTCTTTTTTTTTTCCTCTCTTATATCTGGCATGTAGACTGGGCGTGAAGCTGTGACATGTTTTATCTACGAATGTTTTTTCGTTTTTTTTTTGCACCATTTTCCCTATACTTCCCTTTTAACGTGTGAAATGTTTTTGTCCTCTTGGAAGGACTGTTTGCCCGATGGTACACAGCCATTAGCCTTGAGGATGGAAGATTGGGGGTTTTGACAGACTTGTAACACGAAAGATTTTTGTTTATGTGTCTCCGATACTGTCTACAAAATTATTCCGCACGATATATATAATATGCATTCATGACCGTGGTTACCCTTGGGCGCTGTTGGTACCGAATTTCCAATATGTACACACGAACTTTGAGCTTCGCGAAGCCGTGGCGAGGATGCTGAGACGAGATCATGCAGTCATGGGGTACCCTAGGTACCCAGCCTTATGCTGAGGAATATTGAGATAGGAGGCGGGGTGATTGTTGCATGAAACTCATCGGCGTCGATCTATCTCAACTCCGTCACCGCCCACCAAAAGGAGCCAATCTCCAACAACGGGCCTGTTTCCCTCGTCTTTCTTTTTATTTTTATTTTTCGAGTCCTGTTTGCATTGATCATTCTTGTGCTCTGCTCGTCATACTTGAGCGGACGCCCAGACGCCCACCTTGTCCGTTCGTTTGCTGGGAGGGTCTCTTCCCTCTCGCTAGGAAGCTGTCGCCCCCGGGCCCTGGTCTTGTGCTTCGTTTGACAACATGTCACACACTCGGGTCCATCAGGACCCCATTGTCATGGTCATTGACTTCCACCACGCTAGGTGAGTGCTCGCGAGCGGGAAGATTGATTTCGGCATTAGCGATGATACCTCAAGAGCGGACATTGCGACCACCACTTCCCCGACTGTCCGTCGGTGCCACTCCGAGTAGAAAGTTAGGGTGCAGCGAGCGCTTGGAAGAAAACGAAAAACCCATTTTGAGAGCGATGCTGACGCAATCTGATATTGCGCAGGGGCCCTGAAATTGAACTATGCTTTGGACCAGAGGGGAGCGACCCCGCGGCTGAGAATGACTGGTCGCTATTGCCATTCATGGCCCTCTCAGATGGAGCACATTTGTATGGCCCATATCTACTCCGGGGCTGTGCTCATATGCTGATGCACCTCATTTCTGGCAGGTCGACCGAGGAATTTTCTTACTTCACCCTTCGCCGCAAGGGCACAGACACCGAGCCCCCGACGTCACTGTTTGGGATCGCGTGCTCACGGCAGATCGACTCGAAGGCTCTCATACACAAATCGCCAGATGTAACGAGATCTACCGTACAAAAGGCCGTTGTTGTGATAACGGACAACCCGAAGGCTCTTGGACAACTCAGGGAAAAGCTGTCAATTGTCACGTCGGCATGGTTTGCGCAACGGTACGTCACACCGTCATGATCATTCTTCCTCGAACTTTGTCGTGGTGGCCGAGGAGAAGGAAATTGGGGACAAGAATATGACTGCAACCCGCAGCGGAAACTTGATACTCAAGGACTCTGGCTGATATGAAGAGGTCGGGAACAGGGACTTTTCCGACTTTGATATCTTGAAGGTTGGCGATTCCAATAATATGGCATTGCATGCTATTGCTTACGCATATGCAGAAATTCCGCGAAGGTCTAGTCATCAGTCTCGAGAAGGATGAAGCATTCAAGGACCAGACACTGGGTGGGATGAAACGGCTCCTAGAAGCGACCGGCAATCATACTAACATCATCCAGGCTTATCGCTACGAGAGATGATTCATGAGTTCAAGTACCAGACTTTGGTCTTGTTCAAAGCTTTATTACTACAACCGAAAGTAGGGACTCGTATGCCAATTTTCCGTACTCATACTCAATCGCAAACTCTATAGATGCTTTTCTTCGGCACTAGATGCGAACGGTTATGCATGATTCAGTTTTCGCTCGTGTCTCTCATCCCGGGACTTATGAACTATCTCCAAGACTGTGCCGACCCTGCTTTTGACACCTATGCTCAGACGGTCGAGAAACCGACATCCCTCAAGACAAGCGATAGAAGCTCCTGTATGACAATTATTCCACTGATCTCTATCATAAGGCACTTATACTGATTGCTCACAGTGTTGGCATATATGGGACTACCACTGCAAATCTTCGGAAAAGTATGCACGCTGTATATATACCCTTGAGAAAGCATTTGCTGATTTCGCGTCTAGGGTAGCATGTTCGGCCCGTACACACCTTTGCAGCAGCTGGATCTGCTAGCTGATGACGGAACAAAATCTTATATTGTTGGCTCCACAAACTCTCTACTTTTGCAGCAGAAAGACCGCTATAGCGACATCTTAATCAACGTAAGAACAATATCGTCTCTCAAAGCCGGTATATATGACCTGACTTTACCTTTCAGCTCGACGAAGACACGATAAATATCACATCACCTTCCCTACGAAACGCCCTGACTTTGTCTGTTGCCGACCGACGCTGGATTGACGCTATCACCCAGATTGTCAGCGACACCTGGGACGAAGCACACCCACAACAACCGAAGACCCACGGGTACATGGGGTCCGAAGAGTTTATTCGGCTTCAATTCGAAGAATATCTCCTGGCACTACTATCTTGCATGAAATATCACGAAGAACTTAATGCCTGTCTTACTGGTGAAACCAGTCACCGCGGTCGGGCGCAACTAGATTCTTACAACATCGAGGGCGATCCAGCATTGGAATTTAACCAAGAATTTCTAACTCTCTGGAAAACGACTTCCAACTACACCTTATTCCAACGTCTAACTTCTGATGCGCTTCTATTCTCCATTGCTGAGCCCCGACATCCTTCCGCTGGCGGTCTTACAATTGACGATGTCCAAAGACGAATCTCGCAACAAGTTGCAGATCTTCATCTTGACGATAGAGTACGAGAAGGCCGTGAGGCTTTGAATAGGCATATATCCACAGGACAGAAGAAGATGACGGCCGCATTCAACAGCTTCTGGTCCGACATTGAAACCATGCGTGAAGCGCAGCGCAAGCGGAACGAGGAAAGAGCGAACCAATCGCCGCGTCCTTCTTTGGATAGGTCATCCTCAATGCCAGTCTCGGCAACAGAGTCTACATCAACAGCCGCCGCCAGTAACTCTTCCTGGTTCCCCAACCGCAAAGTCCCAGTCCCTGCCGTCGACATGACACAGGCTCAAGCCTCCGTTAGTGCTGTGGGTCAGAAAGCAGGCGCTTATTTTAGCTCCTGGGGCTCCTGGGCAACGGAGAAAAGGAAAGAATGGCAGGAGAAGAAGTCTACTTCTCCATCCCCAACGGCTAGTGCTGCCGTCACGTCGCCTTCTACTCCGACACTGACCAGTATTACGGAGCTGAACGATAACACAGACAGAGGTAGACGGCAGTCAATGCAGTCTCAACGCAGCGAAGACTCCTCTACCATATCACGCAGCGGAAGCAGAAGGAAGCGATGGAGTAACATTTTTCTCAAACGCGAGAGCCTGGACTTGAGTTCAGTCAATCGTGAAGGCGACGACAATGAGACTGTTTACCCCAAGTCTCCTTTATCAAGGGAGGCCCCTGTTCTTGAGGACGAAACAACTGATACTTTAGCCAAGCACCCAGGAACTGACACTCAGAGCGGCCTTGTTGAACCAAAGACCGATATATCTGAATTTAGAACCGTGGACCTCGATGCTGTACCTCCGGCTAATGCTGTGAAACCGTCGCTTTCGGCAGTAGCCACTTCAACTGAACCTGCGGAGAATGGATTGTCTACAAAGCATGATCCAGATTCAGCTGAGAAGACTACGACGGCTGAGAAGGGGCCGGCACCATGAAACAAGATATAACGCACTGACCTACTTTCACTTCATCATACACACGGAATCGCTGTTGAATTCCATAAATTCCCAATACATACATGTCGAATGCAAATATTTTTGGTCTTAAGCAAGCATACGAGCATTCCAGCGCGCGTTTGCCTTGCCTCTGTTCTCAGCTTCTCTCAGACATGTGTCTTTGATCTATCTTCTCTTGATACCACCTCTACACTTAATATTTGGTCATTTATTATACATATCTGGATCTGGAATAGGTTGTTTTGTGATTATCGTGACGACAAGTATGATGAGTAACAAATTTAATGTTCTAAACGGTTGTTCACGAGCGATCTATATGTGATTAAAAAAGGAGATGGCAAAGAAGAAAGAAGAAATAGCCAAGCAATACAGCACTTGTTGAACTACGACCTATTTTTATCTAACTACAATACGGGCTATAGGCGTAAGCTCATTCTCTTCATCTAGATAGAACGGCACAGGTCCCGAGGTCAAACCAGAAAACCCGGTTGTTGCAGGCCAATGACAGTACAAAGATGCAAGCAAGGTGGATGGAGAAAGAGTGAGAATGTGGTAGAGAGCTCCGTATGAACGCCGAAATGGGGCCGAGAAAATGCGAGCAGGAAGGGCAAGGGTCATGAATTTGTGAACGGTAATAGGGACATCATCAAATCATGCAATGTAAGCGATTTCGTCGCCATCTAGCCGCTCGATGTAATCTTTCTCCATCAGGGCCTCGATGTTCTTCTTGATATCGGGAACTTGCGGCGGGAAGCGGGACTTGACTTGGTGGATAACTTCTTGCACGAGCTGTACGTGCTTCATCTTCTTCCTGGACTTCATGATCCGGACGATGGCGGACTGTTTAGTGTTAGTTTATAACCCAATAATGTAGATAGACAATGGAAAACACATACCTGAAGCAGGAGCTTACGATCCTCCTCGATCGTCTTGTGTGTATCGTCCGTCTCGACCTTCTGCTCGGACTTGATTTGGATGTTAAGATTGACCTTGATCTTCTTGTTCTTGAAGTTGTGGTTCAGCGTGAATTTTGCGTTCGGGCCGGGCTTGGACCCTTCAGGGCTGATGACGAGAACCTTCGCCTTCAAGAAGATACTCAAGTTCGGATCAAGGATTTCAGGTGTGAGAGAAGTAGCCTTTTGGATGTCGGGGTACGACAAGGTGTCGTTTTCATTGAAAAGAAGGAGAATGCCCATTTGGTAGGTCGAAACTTGGAAAGTGTAGGGGACCTTGGTATTCTTGATGTAGTTGGCCTTGATTTCACCCTTACACAACTGCCAGAGCCAAGTCAGCTTGCGACCATTATGCTTATCGAAGTAAAATTTCTGGAACCGCTCAGCAGTCTTGACAATCTCGGGTGGTGCAAGGAAATCGGTCGAGGGCGCGCTGAGAGGCCAGAAACCGGTTCCGAGAATCTGAAAGTGTGAGTCCACGAGTTTCTTCCGGTCATCGTCATCCAAGAAAGACTTATCCAGCCAGTCCTTGTAGCTGGCGTTGAGATCCTTCGAGATCTGAATATCCTGGAACATGCGCTGCAACTTATTGGTGTATTCGAAACCACAAGCTTCTTTGAGTTTGCTTATCATGCTGGTTTCCGCATCATCAGATACAGAGCTCACGTGGACCAGCCGCTTCGCAAGCATCTTTGAGTAGAACTTTTGGAAGACATCCTTATCTTCGATGTACTTAAAGACAGTCATGATTTGAACCAACATCTCTTCTAGCTCTGACTCTTCCGCAGCCTTTGAGCCCTTCTTCAACAGAGAGTCCGTGTATCGAGCCAGTAACTCTGGAGTCTTCGTAGATCCGGACTTGCAGATCTTGTTGCGGTTTACGAACTCGCGACAAGCGTTGTCCAGAGAGCGGACGAACTCGGATTCACCGTTGAAAGCCTCCTTGACAAGGCTGTGGTATCGGGTGTGCACAGAAAGTAGTGCATCGACGTACATCTTAGGCTCAAATGACTCGCCTTCTGCAGCCACCTTTTCGACAGCGGCCAAACCGGCTTTCCTGACGTGTGCCTCAAACTTGGTTCGGAGAGGGTCCAGCCCATCTTTGATGCGTGACAAGAGCCGGTACATACGGGCCAAATCATCTTGACGTTCGTTGTCCAGTAGTGGTTGGAACTCGTCACGGAGGAGCTCCGAGTGTGCAGTAACAAGAACATCCAGACAAGTGTCGGTAAGAGATTTTGAGATATCAGGATGCAAATAGAGTCCAACACGAGCCTTCTCTTCATCGAGCCGGACCTCAGCCTTCTTCATGTACTCAACCACGCTGTTTTCCGCCACGAACTGGCGCGACTCATCTTCGTAGTAGGTACGGGTAGCGGCGAGGAAGGGTTTCTCGAAGTATAACCGATAAATGTCGAGCGTCGACTTTGTGGGGTCGGTCTCATCGAGCCCGAGAGAAACAAAGGAGCCGACAATACTCTTAATCTGCGATTGCTCGATCGTTTCGCCGTTCCGCTGCTTTTCAACAAGATTGAGGACTGCATCCATAACCTTCTCGTCGACTCTCAAGAAGAAATCTTCCTTCCACTTTACGAGGTGTAGAGTGTATACATCGTAGACGTTCTTCTTCCCTTCATCAATTTCGCGCTTCACCCAGTGGCGATTCAAGTATCTAAACAAGTGGTTGATATATTTCGCGGCGGTTGTGAAGCGTTGCCACTCCCGGATGTAAAAGGCCAGTAACGCTTCCTCGGTATGGCTTGTTGATTCTTTGTGAACCCAGTTAAGGTGCGTCGACAGATATTCCCCAAGCTTCTTATAGAGTTCCTCTCCGAGTAGGTGCGCTAGGGCGAGTCAGCCTATCTGTGCAGAGTAGTAGGGTCTAGGGAAACAAACCACCACGCTGTGATTGTAAGGCATTAGCCTGGCCAGTGACTGCCTTGTGCGAGGTACAAAAGTTGTGAACTGCTCTGTGCTTGCAAGGTTAGTCGACGACGAGAAAGGAAGTGGTTGTCCGAGGGATAGCGCACGTGTAGAGGGCCATGTACTATAAAGATATCGCGGGTTAGTTTGGGTTTCTTTGCAGTAAAGATAGAGAAGGAAATGACACCATACATCTTTCATGTTCACTCCCTCTTCTAGTTTGACCATCACATTGTTTATGCCACTCTCAAGAAATGTCCATCTGCAGCCGCTAGTCAGTCTCGTCCACGGGTCACTGTGGAGTGAGCTTCATATATCGGAAACCTACGTGTCATCCAAGTCATCCTTGTGAGGCGCCGAAGGCATAAGAGGGGCCATTTCGCGGAAATGAAGCCCGCCGAATGGGAAAGCGCGTGGAAACACTAGGAGCACTGAAGATTAGACTTGGAGTTGAACTAAGGTTGAGAGGGGAAGGACATACGATGTGAACCGTGCGACTGAAGTCAAGAAGTGGAAGATTCCAAATCAGGTGTTTTGTGTTGAAGTGCCTTCAAAACTCGCTCTCGACGGACAGCTGGAACGCTGATGGAAGGCAAGGCAGTTGCGCTGGGAAAAGAAGGTAGAATAACGATGGTAAGAAGTGTCACTGAAGAGACTAGCTGCCGGGCTGTAACACGAAAGTCGGGGGGCTAAGAGGAGAAAAGTCGAGGAGGATTTGAGATAACGAGGACGCGAGCAGGGCGTGGCGTGGGCGATGATGGAGGAGGAGTGGATGAGTGGATGAGCAAGGCTGTGGGGGGGGGGAAATCAGACAGATCAGGCTGTGCTTCTGGCAGGCGGTCAGCCATACATACAAAACACTCTTACGAGTTATACTATACGATCTATCACACGCCAGGTGACTCAGGTTTTTAGGGTCTTTTTGTCCTCTTTTGATTCTGTAACCCTTCTCGCTGCCAGAGAGTCTTTCTTTATCATGAGCGTCGTCATGGGATCTTGCGACTTCTTAAGCGCACAGCGGCCAGGGTCCAGGCTCCCACCACCTGCTTTGTCTTGTTGCCTGAAACATGGTGGGAGCAGACGAAAATCACCCTTTTGGACTAGTCTTTTGGGGTCCGTAGGCCGCACTGTTCTTTGATGTTTGGTACTAAGTATTCCAGATGCAGGCGCTAGGGAATGATACCCTATGCTTTTATGAGGCTCTTCGCGGCGAACCAAATAGGTAAGGAGGTAGGTAGCACCTGAATCAGCCTGGTAGGTCGCATGACGTCATTTGCGTCTTTCATGAAGTACCTGAGGTCCTCTAAGCTTAGACGATGGTCCTTACAACTCAACAGCATATCATACACAATGCCCGTCAAGCCAGCCTCGGGACTTCATATTACCTCGCGCCAAATCCCCCAGTGGCGGCGCATCCCCAATACTTCCATTCAGTCCAAGCCGCTCCTTATATACCACCAGGCCTTCGACGCCTCGGCCGATGAACTATCAAAGCATCTGGAAGAAATTGGTGAAGTCTGTCCAAGCTGGGTGTATACCATGTACAGCCAGACACACTTCCATTCTACAAGTCACGAAGTCCTCGGCGTCGTATCCGGCTCCGCGCGTCTCTGCTTCGGCGGAGAGGACAATCCTGAGCGGGTTGAACCCGAGGTATCAAAAGGGGACCTTATAATAGTCCCGGCTGGGGTGGGCCATAGGCTTCTCTCCGAGACCGACAAAGCTCAGGGGCTTTTCAAGATGGTCGGGGCATACCCGCGAGACAAGTCCTGGGACATGTGCTATGGAAGACCGGGCGAGGAAGAGAGCTGTCAGGCTATCGAGAGCTTGGATTGGTTCCAAGAAGATCCGTTATACGGGAAGGATGGACCTGCACTGCGAGTCTGAGGTACCCTGTAAAATTAATGTAGATGACCTGATTGTAAGCAACTTTTGATTATTAAGCCACATTATCAACCATATGCCAACGCCGAAGGGTATACAATAGCAATGATGTTTCTTCAACGATCAGGGTCAATCCAACTCAATGTCGGCCAATATCCCATTGATAGAAAGGTCATCCGTAATAAAACCAAAAAAGAAAAAGAAAAGTGCAGCGATGGAGGTCGAGACAAGAACTAAAAAGGGAAAGTATATGCATGTATCGAGAAATGGTGCCAGCCATAGATCGCACACGGTAGAGAGAGGGAGAGAAAGATGCTGTAAGCAAGAAGAGCAGAAGGCACAACGACAACCCTAAGCTTTTACTTTGTTGAGACCCGCTTGACAAGTCTATCCAATGCAGTTAGCATCCGAAAGACCAGGGAGAAGATGAGTGCTTACCTTAGAACACTAATGGAAAAGGTAATAAGCCACGCTATGAGCGCAATCAACAGAACGGAGGCTAGAGCTATTTGACGATCGCAGATATCATCATTTCTTGGTGCTACGGTTTGATTGATTTCCGCAACCGTGCATGCGCCTTCCGCGCTTGATAGAGACTCGAAAGCAATACTCAAGTTGGCTGAGTCGAAGACGATAAAGAAAAGATCCAAAAGAATGAGTCGCGCTTTGGCAGACGGAGAACGGAGACCTAGTGGTTTGGCTGTGTATTCATCCCAAGTGATGTAAATGAGATACACCAAGGCTACCGCATCGACAATAATGGCCATCAAGGCCGACGGCCCTTGCGGGTGAGGGAATCCTTTGGAGAGTCGCTGAATAGAAGCGCCGAGGGCCAGAGCAGTGAGGGAAAATGCCCAGACTGTGAGTCGAATGATCAGGGGGACTATCGGACTCTGTAACAAGGTGTTGTGGAATCGTTTGAACCAGATTTCGCGGCGACGCTTTTTCTTAAGTGGATCATCCGTATCTTCATCCGGTTCAAGCTGCCCTCGCCATGGTTGTGAGTAATTACCATGATTTTCATTCAACCATTCAGGCGTGACGAGCTTTTCCTCTAAACCGGCATCTCGGGGATAAGCTATAGTTCTGGAGAAGCTTTTCCAGCGCGATTCACGGGCCACCGCATCTTCTTCAAGACTGGCGCCACGGTTCGGATTAAGCGATCCTGGCCTTGATGTGAAATATGGTGAATGATTGTGTTGTGCGACCAAAGCGTCATTAGGCTGCGAGGGTAGGAGCCGGGAGCTGGCGGTAGCCTCGATATCTTCTTCTGGATATTCATATGATCGGATCCATGCTAGAACACGCGAAAATCAGTACACTTCGTTTCCTATATTCACGCTCACAGACATAGATTTATTACCCGGCAATGTCCGCAGCTTACTCCCCCATCCTTGGCTGGGTCCAGCATCGACCCCCTCTTCCCCTAATCCATGCGGCAATCCTCCTGTATGATCCGTCGAGCCATGGCGGACAGTATTCATGGGCGGACACTCGCTATTTCGTCCGCTTATGGAATGGTTGGGAGGCGTCGGCATACATTCTGGAGCGCACGACTTTTCGTTCGACGAATCTTTCGGAAGTAGGCCAGAGTCCGGAGGCTGGACTCGAAGTTCGCCCACATCCTGGGCCATTGCCCTGGAATTCAACGTTCGTCCCAGGCGAGGTGAGGCTGAGCTGTCAGGAGTTGCCGCAGTGGAACGGGCTGCATCGCCTCATAACCCTTCTGGGAAAGGGGTTTGGGAGACTGCTATGGCCGCTGAGCTCTCCTCGCTGTGGCGCTCACCAAGTCGGCCCCGGATGGTGAGGGGGGAAAAAAAAGGGGGAAACAAAGCAAGGCGGACCCTCTAGCGAGTGAAGGATGTTGCAGGTACCTGAGAACTTGAGAAGGAGAAAGCAGAATGAATGTTGGATGTGGTGAGACAAGGGTCCGACAGACAATCCATCAGACCCGACTAGCCCGAAACCGGAATCGCAGTGTGGCTGGTGCAGATGACGTTAACCAACCGTTCAGCTTCAATCCAGGTATGACTGACTAGGTAGACCACTCAACAGATCCCTCAGCATCATCATATTATCATTCCATTCACGGGCCAAAACCAAGTGTATCCACCGGCCAATTCCCCGAACAAGCAAGAGGCAAAAAAAAACAAAAGGCATGATACTTTCCGCGACTCGCTTTTTTAGCCTGTTTCCCCTCGTCAATCGATAGTCACACCCTTTCTGTTTTTAAGTACAGCTCCCTTTACAGCGCCTGAATCCAAATTCATCCGGCCTCGAAAGCTCCCAAGGATTGCTTGAAGCAGTCCGCATTGAGCCTGCGCCATGACCATCCGGTTATTTGTCGTCCCAATCTCAACCAGAAGAGCACTGATTTATGCCCGCCTACTACGCAAGGATGTTTCGAAGGAACGGTCATTATTGGATCGCGTAACAAACAAGGCGGCAGAAACGTGGGCGAAATGGGAGGAGGCCGACAAAGGCTGGAAGAAGCATCTGGTTACGTGGGGAAATCGAGTTCAGCAACGGATACCCTATGAAGAATGGGGCCTCAAAAGTATCCCATCGCTCAGCTCTCAGCGGCGAATTGATGAGTCGCATGGGACCAAAAAAATCGATGTCCTGTTTCCGGGCAATGCGATCAAGGAGGAGAAACTCCTTTCTGTCCTGCATAAGCTTTCGACGGAGCGACAAGACTTACATCGGCGAAGGATGTGGTGGAGCTTTTTCGCCGCTCCATTTACTGCACCAGTTGCGCTGATTCCAATGTGTGTGCCGTGATCTGTGAGATGTAACCGTGTTGGGGCATGCTAATACGAGGTAGAGTACCAAACGTCCCCTTCTTCTACCTTATTTACAGAGGTTGGTCGCACTGGCGAGGTTAGTATCCCCCTTATCCCTGCATCTTACTTGTACTTACGCCTACAAGCTTTGAACGGCTCGAGACACCTACAATTCCTCGTTGAGAACAAGCTCTTGAACCCAGTGTCATATCCAGGTCTGGTGGAACTATACTCGAAGCGTGTTTCGAGTGCGCTGGAGGAGACTAATCGTGAGGATCCCGTTGACGAGATGGTAGAGGATGTCGAAAAGAGCGATGAAAAGATTCTACTCCGCATGAAAGACGCTAAGAAACTGGCGACCATTCTGGACGCACCGGGGCTTGCTCTAGAAGCAGAGCGGGCGATTTTCCAAGTGGCAGAACACCTCAAACAGCCAGATTCCACGGAGAAGGCTGAGTCTGCGAAGGCTGGCGACACGAAGGTCTCCGAGAAGAAGCACCAGTGAGGATACTGCACTTTGACGCCGAGGACGAATTTGCAGCATTGTATAGATATTATGTGCATTACGGGAGTTAGAGCTGTAACATAGGCAAGACGAAACTTTTAGAAGATCATGATGCAGACACTATTTTATATCCAAGGAATTATCTACTTCTAATTCGAAGATAGTTAAGACTGTAAGAACGGAACTATCTTAATCCGAAGCCCCATTGCGGGACGGCCCCCCGTCTAAGGAGCTCTATCAACACGGAGGCATCTCCGCAGTCAGCACATCATTGTTGGTTCTCTCCCGACAGCGCACTTCGTCTCACAATCTATTACCACTTCTCGCAACTCTCTGCACGATGGCGACTAAAAAGATAGAACAATGGGAAATTGAGCGGTATTGGGAGATCTTCTCGTCCCTTGCAGGCGGCCAAACCCACCTGAACAACTCCCAGGCGGCATCGGTGCTCAGGAACAGCCGGCTTCGCGACGATCAACTTGAGAAAGTTTGGGATCTAGCTGACTTGGACGGGGATGGTGAGCTGGACTTTGAAGAGTTCTGTGTTGCTATGCGATTGGTCTTTGACTTGGTCAATGGTGTATGTTGTCATCTGCCTAAAAGAACTAAGGAATTGACATTGCTTAGGAACTACCGCAAGTACCGAACACACTTCCCGATTGGCTTGTTCCTGAGTCGAAATCACACCTTGTCCATGCCACACGTGCTCTTAGCGGAGGCCATGAGCAGTTCGAGCGCATAGAAGATGAAGACAGCACGCCAGGGTTGAAGGACGGATTCGACTGGTACATGAACCCAGCCGACAAGTCCAAGTACGAAGAGATCTATACCGCCAATAAGAACCACCGCGGTGAAATTGCTTGTACGTCGCACTCATGCAGCTTGATAAGACCGCCACTAACATATTCATGTTCCAGTCGAGTCACTACAACCCCTCTACGAGTCCCTCGAAGTCCCAGATACCGATATTCGCTCCGCTTGGAACTTAGTCAATCCGTCCGCATCCTCCACAATCAACAAAGATGCATCTCTCGCCTTCCTCCACATCCTCAACAACCGCCACGAGGGCTTGCGCATCCCCCGCACGATCCCCGCTTCATTGCGCGCCTCGTTTGAGAGCAACAAAATCGACTACCAACTAGACAATACAAGGCCGGCACAGAAATGGGGTGCGAACGGAGACACAGAGACGTCAACGGGCCGCAAGGCCAAGTTTGGCGACACCTACCTGAGTCGACTCGGCGTTGCTGGTAAGACGTCATACACGCCCAAGGGCACAGACTTTAGCGACACGATCCAAGACGAGGAATGGGAGAAGGTTCGTCTGCGGCGCGAGCTTTCAGAACTAGATGCCAAGTTGCAGTCCGCGACCAAGGCATCTGAAGGGCGAAGGGGAGGTCACCGAGGCGATGGCAGACCGAACTGGGTTCTCATCAAGAAAGAAGCTCTCCAACTTCTGGAGTACAAGGAACGTGAGCTGCGCGAGTTGCGAGAAGGTACTGGGCGGTCCAAGGCCGGTGGTGACGTCGAGCGACTCAGCGAGGATGTTCGAGCAGTTGGCGAGCAGGTGGAAGGGTTAAAGAACCACCTGATCCAACGGAAAGACTACCTTGCTGATCTAAGAAGAGAGGTCGAGGAGGAGCGCTCGTCTCGGTAGATCAATCGCTTGTGTTGGTCTTTTCCTTGCTTCTTGTATCTATGGTTGTTTGATCTTGTATGTCTATGTGTATAGCCATCTTTTGGCGAGGAGTTCGGCGTGCATCCATTTTCGTTTCTGCCTGAAAGTCACTCATCTTAAATAGCTACATCTTCATCACACTTATAACTACGGCCATGGTTTTGTGGCTGTAGCTTGTTCAACATGCCATATACTCGGAATCTCGTCACTATGCACTAGGTATTGTTGATGAACCCTGCAGGAGGACTTTTGGAAGTCTGTCCGAAGGGTCAGGGAGCTATGGCCAGAGAATCAGCCAAAGAGATATATAGAGATAGCTCGACAGCTATCTCATGGGTACATCAACTATCCGCCGGAGTCAACAAAGTCTCGAGCGTTTGATCATACTAGGGATATTTCTTGATCAAACGAAAAAGGCTCTACGATGTGCGGGGACACAAGCTTATATTCTTTCAGGTAATGTGAGAGAGCCTTTCCGAAGATCGTCCGACTGTTCCTTTGGGGGTTTATCAGAGCAGTCTGGGTCGAATATGTCCCACAACTTGGAAGTTGATCACGTAGCTGAGGAGCTGTTGGAACTTATCGCTCGACAGGTGTGGCCAGGGCCTTGTTGAGAGCAAAAGAGGACCGGTTCGAGTACTCGCTGACTCGATCATTATGAGCTCCGCTCGGTAATTGGGAGACCGCGAGTTCTCTTGGACGTTTCAGACTGATTTTGACAGCACTGCCCAAGGCAGAAGCGAGCGGTTCTTCGGGGTTCTAGTAGTAGTTGCCCAGTCTTTGCTGAACGCTGATCGTTCACGAACACGAGGATGAATCGAAATACCAGGAGGAAAAACTGAATCTCTCTCGTTCTGAGAAGCAATCTACTCACTGCAGGAGACCCACGGCAATATCCAGAAGCACCCAAGGGCTTTTTGAAGGATCTCCCTCGAAGAACTCCGGCGCTTGCTCACTCAATGAAAAATTTGCATATCGTCACAGAGGGGACCTGGTGCTCGACACCTCGAGTCGGTAAGGCGTAATGAATCACAAATCAAGGCAAACGATGGCTTGGTGATGCTGTTGGTGTGACTTGTACCTGCAGACAGGGCAGCCATGGCATCCATGCAGGTGGATGTCATCTCCACTGACCGTTATTGCAAGGCTAAATTAGATGTGGGCGTCTGCAATTTATCCGGCGCTGCCACGGCTTATTTGGGCGCATCATATTGGCTGGATACCTCAGGGAACAGTCGATTAGCGCTGGGTCATTTAACCCAGACAGTTTTTCCAAGATGGATCTCTTGCGTCGAGATCACACTTGATCTCTTTGAGGACTCGCATTATGTCAATGATCGCCATGAAAAAGAGGCAGTGGGAGAGGTAGGAGAGAGACAGATGAAGCTGTCTACGTCTACTATGTATGAAACTTGGATAGGCAGCTCCACCGAGTTAGGGCGTAGTTTAATGACGGCGGCTCTTGGCAGGGCCAGAACATGGAGCTTTATCAAGTTGAAACCAACTCTGTCACAGCCGATAGTAGTAGAAGGAATCTGTCCCTGAAGTGGTCAAGACCCCTGTCTCCTGGAATAGTCTATTTCCCTGACGGAGTGGCTGCCGTCTGGCGTCTGCAGGCCCTGTCTGTCTCAACGCCTAGCAACCGGTGCCTGAGCTTTCATTAACTTCAGACTGCACGCTTCAACCAGCCTATCGCCTGGATTCCTCCGCGGGCTAGGGTCCACCTTGACAGGGAAAATTTGGGTTTCAAGGCAATCTAGATGCGGCTGGCAAACCCCGACTACAGCACCCCTACCCCGTACACCGGTGTGCAGATTGACCATGACTCTATATAAAGCCCTTCATCCTCGACATATCATGAACTTTCTTCTTCTCCTCACCACCAACCTTTGCATTCTTTACACCGGATCAACGATCCATTCATTCTCTTCCAACTTCATTGATTGAAGTCCATTCTTTTCACTCTCTCTAACCCCCCACACAATCTTTCAGAACTCGAGCAACGCTGTGCGTTAGCAATTCCAATCACAACTACAAAAATGTCTGTCGCTAGAACTGCTGGTTTTGCCCTTGCCTCCGCGGCCATTGTTGCCGGCCACGGATACGTCTCTGGAATCGTCGCCGATGGCCAGTACTACGGGGGATACCTCGTTGACAACTATCCTTACAACCCCAGCCCTCCTGACACCATTGGCTGGTCTACTACCGCTACCGACCTTGGTTTCGTCGATGCTACCGGCTACAACAGCGGCGACATTGCCTGCCACAGGGACGCCCAGCCCGGCGCCATTCATGCCACCGTTGCTGCTGGTGCAGAGATCGAATTCCAGTGGAATACCTGGCCTCAATCTCATCACGGACCTGGTGAATTTTTTTTTTTCTTCCAATTCGCGCGAATTTGAAGCGTTTGAAGGTGGTTTCGTGAACAGATGGTGGCCGAAATGCCTCATCCTGACACGGGAGCATACCATCACGTGACTTTCTGGACTAGGGCTAATCATCTCTTCTTCATTTAGTGATCGAGTACCTTGCCAACTGCAATGGTGACTGCTCCACTGTCGACAAGGAGAGCCTTGAGTGGTTCAAGATCAGCGAGGCTGGTTTGATTGACGGCAGCGCCGCCCCTGGCAACTGGGCCTCGGATGAGCTGATCGCCAACAACAACAGTTGGACCGTCACTCTGCCCAGCTCCATTGCTGCTGGTAACTACGTCCTCCGTCACGAGATCATCGCTCTCCACTCCGCCGGCCAGGAGAACGGCGCCCAGAACTACCCCCAGTGCTTCAACCTCGAGATCACTGGTGGCGGCAGCGACACCCCCGCTGGTGTTGTTGCTTCTGAGCTCTACACAGCCGACGAGGAGGGCATCCTGTTCAACATCTACACCCCTCTTGACTCCTACCCCATCCCTGGTCCTGCTCTCTGGACCGGTGGCTCCGGCTCCGGCGGTGGCTCCGGCAGCGCTCCTACCAGCTCTGCCCCTGCCCCTACCTCCTCCGTCGTGCCCACCTCTGCTCCCACTGCTACTCCTACCGCCACCACCACGACTCCTCCTGTCACTGTGACCACCACTCCTCCCGCCGAGACCCAGGTTGTTGTCCCCACCGAGACCTCCACCGAGGCCCCTGCCCCAACCGCCACCTCCACCCCCGAGGAGCCCGAGGAGTCTGAGGAGCCCAGCACCCCCATCCCTGACAGCGACAGCCTCGCCGCCTACTTCGACTCCCTCAGCGCCAGCGAGCTCGTTAACCACCTGAAAGAAACCTTCTCTTGGTTGGTCGCCGACAAGGTCCACGCTCGTTCCCTCCAGTAGATCTAATCTACTGGCACGCGGATCACGAACGAAAATAGACCTCTTGCTTTTTCTTATATCATCTTCTTTAGCAGCCCATGGTCACGTTTACTCGATGAACTATCGGATCTTGCTCTTCTTTAATGGGATCTGGTATCCTTCTTCTGTACCTATACTTCAGGCATAGCGAATAGTTGAATTCATCTATGTTTGTCACCTTACTCATCTTGCTTAACTTCAACTGTAGTTATGTGTAAACATAGAGTGACGATCAACAGATCAATCACCTGAACAGGATATTCCGCAATCTGCACCTCTGGGCCAGTCGTAATAGAAGTTGAGGGGATCATGCTTTGAAGAATAAAGAAGGATAGGGATCCTCCTGCCTTAGAGCTCCTTCAGTCCTGTTTTCTATATAAAGATACCCCCTTTTACCTATAGAGTAGCTTTTGAGCACTTCTATCAAAATCTTGCCCTTATCTGTAGGAGGGAACATCAACCGCGCCTAAATCCTTTTAGTAAACAGATAAAGGCAAGATTTTGATAGAAGTGCTCAAAAGCTACTCTATAGGTAAAAGGAGGTATCTTTATATAGAAAACAGGACTGAAGGAGCTCTAAGGCAGGAGGATCCCTATCCTTCTTTATTCTTCAAAGCATGATCCCCTCAACTTCTATTACGACTGGCCCAGAGGTGCGTAGTCTGACATGATGCCAGGTATGTGCGGTGCCTTGCTACCTAATATAGTACGCTCGCTGGAAGACCTCCCGGTCTTCCATTACCCCTTTGTAGGCCTGTGGCCTACTGGTCAAAGCGAGCGATATTAGTCCACCACAGATAAGGAGACATGAGTACATCAAAAGACATCCCACTCGCTCAAACGAAGCATCACAGCTTTGCCTTAACCGCCCTGTCCAACTTCCTCAACCTCTCAGCCGTAATAAACATCGACCGCGGAAACTCTTCCGGCACCTCCTCACCCAGAATCATGACTGCAAGCGCCTGCGCAGATCTAAAGGCCCTCACCATACCAATCCCACTGTAGCCACCCGACACGTACTGGTGTTTCCTGTTTGCCCCAGGCCACTTTCCAATAAATGGATTCCCGTCCTGCGTAAACGCAACGCAGCCACTCCATGCATGTGTGACTTGTACATTCTTGGTCTTGAAATCGAAGATTGAGGGGACGACCGTTCGCAGATGGGTTTGTGGGAGAACATCCATGTTACCATCGTCACTTGTTGCGCGGCGACCGGTATTCGCTCGCCCGATGATGAATGCTCCGTCATGGCGTTGGACCATATAGTCGTAGTCGTGCTCGGCATAGCGAAACCAGAGGGAGTTATCGACGCGGGTAATGGTGTCAGGGAGATGTCGTTGAACATTTGCTCGGACGGGCGACACGAACGGCTGCAGTTCTGAGACGAGATGGCTCATCCAGGCGTTTGTGGCGTGCACGAGTATGGGTGCGCTGATGTCGCCGCGGGTTGTCTTCACTGTAGCCTTGTCGGGGCTTTCTTCGACGGCTGTAACGACGGTGTTGGTTTGGATGTTGAGCCCGTGGTCCTGCACGTACTTCTCCAGTAAGCCAGTGACGAACTTGTATGGCCAGACCGAGCCAGATGGCATCCCGATTGCGCCGACAGACTTCTTCGGGCAGGATCGTGCATCAAGATCTTTTCTGTCTGTATAGACTGTGTATCTCGCAGCAAGATCTGGTGCATGCTCACGCATAGCCTCTAGAGCCCTAACAGCGCGACCGAAAGTGTGCTCATCATGATAGACATCAACACCTTCATGGAGCCGGAGGTCACACTGTATATTGTTCTCCTTAGCACACTTGACCATCTCGTCGAGATGACTGTGCTCGAATCGCATGACACGAAGAGCCTCCTGCGTGCCATATGCATGCTCGCGCTCAAACCAGACCCCAGGACTCATCACCTTGCAGTGTCCTCCGTTTCGGCCTGTTGCTCCGGAGCAGAGGTCGCGGGCCTCGACAGCCACAATTTTGAGAGTCGGTTTGCGGGCGTATAACGAGCGAAGAAGACTTGCGGCTGTCATACCGGATCCGACAATGATCATGTCGGCTTCGGAGACCCATGGTGATTGGAGTTTGGCTATCTTTGAGGGCTCGGAGAGCCAGAATGGTTGTGTTGGTGAGCGAACAGGAAGGCCGGGGTCAATGACACCCGGTTCGTAGATTCCATCTGGTGAGGTGGACATGATAGAATACCTAATAACTAGTGAGGGAGGGGTATGATGGAGAGAGCAGGGGAGGATGGATCTCCGCACTTATCAAGGTCCTGCAGCCGTGAAGAATTACCGTATTGAGGCAAGGATCGCGATGGACACCCGAGGCCTGGAGTTAGTTGTTGGGTTGGAGAGATCACGATAGTCCAGCCATCTGCAGAGGTACTACACCAGCAATAATAATAATGTGCTTCTCTTGTAGCAACTACAAGTCCTCGGAAACGGTCCCGAGCCGGCGACGAAACGGCCGGCTGGCCGATAGTAGATAAGACCATGCGGGGTCTATCACGATAATCACGGTAACTACGTTCTTTATCTACTCCTAGAGAATCCTGACGGCAGTTGCCTTAATGACTGACTGACTGACAACCTGATTGAAAGCAAACCATTACCTAACGCCATATTCCGAGTACACTGATATCCCTTTCATATCCCTGAGCGCCCGATATAACCAGGAAACAAACACAACCCGTTTATTCCAGCAGCTCTACCGCCCCTGAAGATGATACTCATCACCACTGACCTCGCTGCCAACTTCCGACCAGCTAGCAGGAGTGACCGCCCTCCCTATAGATCCCTCAAAGTCACTAAGAGTTCCATCTGAAGAAGCGTCGACCGCGACATGACTGAAGTTGTCAGCTGTAGACGATGTCCGCGGCGTTGCGGGGCGGTCTTGGGCGAAGCGCAGCCCTTCTAGATCTGAAAATGGGGACCGCACATCCTCGGCGGTATCATTAGCAACAGGCCCAGGGTGCGTGTAGACCACGTCGGAGAAACCGCCTTCGGTGTCACTAGACGATCCTGATCTGGGTTGTTGGTTATCAATCGACTGCCGAGAAACCAGCAAGGCCGACATGCCATCTGACACTTCAGAGACGGGTGTAAGGTCAGCAGCGGTTACAGACGAGGCACGGCTTCGCGGAGTCGGAATAGGCAGCTTCAACTCATCTCGCTCAATTACCGGCTCGGCTTCGTAGATCACTGTTGAGTCTGAGGGTGAGATGCCTAATTGCTTGCTTCTTTGGACAGGCTGCGAAACGCCAAGATCCACGGCGGTTGAATTTGCCACCGGATTACCTTGACCCCTACTGCCTAGGAGATGCCCGTCCTCATCAACGAGTGAGTCGAACGTCCCCAAAGAGCTATTGGACCTCTTCCTCTGGCGCTCCCCTAGTACGCTTCGTCGTCGCTGTATTTCTTCCCGCGCGATTCGTCTCCGTTCCTCAGCGGCTGGTCCTACCTCTTCCATCATAGATATGTCGTGTTGATAAAGAGCATCAACATCGCCAGGATGAACTCCATCTCCAAGGTTGTGCAGCGTCATGGCCAACTTTCGTCGCGAGTCGTTTACCCATCTTCGGAACTGAGGTGATTCATAGACTGCAATGCCGGCGGCAACGAGAGCCGCCACGCCAACGATGATTCCTGCAAATCGTCAGCACCAGCAACCAAAGACCTTCGCGTAGTGAGACTGGAATGAATCATAACGCAACAAGAGAGAAAGTGTATGACTCTGTATGCAAGCTTCATCCAGGGAAGCCGTTATACATCACCACTGATAAGCACACCGCCCCCGTGTACTCAAACGAAACATACCAGCTGGCAACGAAAAGAAGAATCATGACATACCTTTTGCGACTGGAGCCGGCATCGCAACTTTCACCTCTCTTCTTCAGCTTTTCGACGAGGGTTTGCAAGCCTTCTGGTTGAAGGCAACAGTATAATCGAGTGAGGCCATCGGCGCTTTACCCCCGCTGCGCCTCCACGTGATCTTATCTGACCCTTATCGGTCGGCCCTACCTTAAGTCCGGATTTGGGCATCCCGTGTTTTCCCCTCACGGCATCAAAACAACTTCCCCTGCATCACCGCTAGATCTCCTGTTGGAGTCTTTCACCACATTTCTGATACCACAATAAGTGCTCAACCAACATGTCGCGCCCATCATCAATAGCTCAGCGTCCACTGACGCTCACCGAAGAACTCGAGAAGCTTGAGCAGTCTATTACTCTCACTCTGCAGGGTAAACAGACCACCAGCCCAAGCTGTTTTCGGAACCACTAACAAGAATCGACTTGTTGCTACTAGAAATCGATCAGAACTTTAACCGTGCTCACCGGATCGTCACAACGAGCATCCTCCCCGTCGTCGAGCAATACTCCGAGGCCTCCCGCGATGTCTGGGAGGGGGCAAAGGTTTGTACACCATTAACTAGGTCTCACAGAATCCGCCTAACAAGAACTAGTTCTGGAAACAATTCTTCGAAGCCAGCGCCAATGTATCTCTATCCGGATATGAGGAGCGGCCCGACCAGGACACAACACTTGAGCAAACCATGACGGAGGACGACTCCGCCAACATCTCACAAAGCAACCTGACCGAGACCGAATCCTACCAGACCCCAAATACCGAACGCATAGACCGCAACAGAAGACCCGATGATATTGACCTCAGTTCTTTGAGTATATCTTCGCACAGCACCCCGCGCGCCACACTGCAAGAAGGCGTCAACAATACAACCGTGACCTCTTCCATCGCACACCCCTCCCCGTACGGCCACGCCGAGGACGATGATGATCTTCAATACCAAGACGATTCATACCTTCCATCCACACCGGGTAAACAAACGGCTCGGCACCAAACTTACGACGACGACGACGACCTCCTATCCTCATCACCCTTTATACCACCCGTATCCCACGAGAAGCCCCGATCTACAGCCAAAAAGGAGGATCCCGTCATGCACCACATCCTTGATAAGACTTACCGCGTTCAAGCTACACCCCTCGGAAAGGGCTACGATGCAACTCGATCCCGATTTGCCGTCACGCCCAAAGCCTCGTCTGCAGCAAAATACGCCTTTGACGACTCTCCAATCTCCAGTCCAGAACCCGAAGCCCCGCAGCTAAACTCCGAACTCTTCTCCCCCATCAAACCCAAGACCCCGCTTGCAGGCTGTAAGCAACGACCTAGCGCAAGCCGATCACACGTCACACCGAAACCAGGCACAAGCATCCTCACGCCAGCGAAGGGCGGTTTTAGCAAACGCAGCGAATGGGATAGTGACGATGAGCAGTTTGGTGGGGACGATGAAGATGACCTAGACCTTAGCCCACCGAAAACCATGCAATTCCACATCCCACAGAGCCGACTTATGAAGACACCTGGTATGTATTTTTGTATCGCACGTTGTATGTATATAAAGTGCTAACGTTCGAATAGCCAAGGAAGCCTCTCGGCGGATCGTGGAACAACTCCTCTTCACAGCTGGCGCGAATGACACGACGGAAGATCTGGGCGATAGTCCGAGCGTTTTTCGACGGATGGAGCGCTTGGAGGATGATACTTTCTAGGTTGTCTCGGGATTCTGCATTGCTCCACGTACATCTGCAAAATCTGCGTTCACTTGGATATATGTTGTAAGACCAATAGATTATAAACCTAACTAAATGAGAAGCAACCGCTTCTTAATTCATGTCTTAGACTGAGTACCTAATGCCACCCATAACGAAAAGAGCGAGCACGAGAGCATCAAAATAGACACTAACACACAGTCCAAAAAGGGACTTTACCACGCCAAAAAAAAATCGAGGCAAACAGAAGATCGTCTAGGGTTTTAAAAAATGGCGCACACAATGGCGCAAGTGACAGGACCACTAGTGAGAACTAACTTCGAACCTGCGGGATCAATTAGAGAGAAATCGAATAGCACGCAAGCATTGAAAAGATACATGAAGGGTATCGAGAGGGAGGCGCTGGTCATCAGAGGAGTAGACGATTCCGATGGGGGAGGCTGTTTAGAAGGGAAAAGGAAACATAGTCGGAAAACAAAACAAATGCCCATCCCCGGGGATATATACATACTGTCGACTTGACAAGGTTTGGGGATGATCGAAGGCAGAATAAAAAAGCAAAAGGCAGCCAACAGCAACGCCAGGCCCTAGTTGTACTGGATAGTTAGGAGCCGCCTGGACAATTAATTGTTGTTTTGCATGCCCATAAACACTTCCTGACAATTGTCCACCAGGAATTTAACCACCTCATTTTTCTTCTGAACATCCGTCATCTCCCGAGCGAGGCTCTGCGGTCTCATAATGGTGGGTGCAAAGACAACGGCGATGTTCTGGCTAGTCATCAAATTCTCCTTCTCTCGCTCCACCACACGCTTCAAGTGGAACACAAGGAATTCGAGCACGTCCTGATGGACGCGCGGGAGCTCTCCAAGACTCTTCTGGAGAGCTTCGATACGAGCAGATTGTGGAATTATCTCACTCGTTTCGATAATTGTCTCATACACATCGTAAGTGATAAGCGGCATTGGCAGTTTGCGGAAGTACTGCTTGAGCGCTGAAGTCACCGCGTGTATATCGAGGTCCGGGTCTGAGATATCATAGTCTTGAGGAGAGCGCTCGAAGCCTTCTCGAATGGTCTGAACGGCCGAGCTAGCACCGGATTTGCGGTAGATACCTTCCATGTCCATGCCTGCGACAAGAAGACCTTGTTAGCTGACTGGTCTCGAATAAGTGCTAACAGGGATATCCTACCTCGCAACTCGACTTCTTGGATGCAACGAGTGATGATGCCAGGGATGATGCTCTTCTCGTGTTCCATGCGTTGCTCCAGATCAGTTCCAAACAGCCCTAGTATAGATATTAGTATAACGTAGAAAATCTACGCAGTCCGAAGCAACATACCTGTGGGTGAACCTTCAGCCAGGGCAGGGACGCTATCGGTTTGTGGCATCCGGGTACCGGCCTGCTTGTTACGCTGGTTTCCAAAGAACCCAAAGCCTTGACGACTAGGGTCCTGGGTTTGAGAGCGCGGTAAGCCTGTAGCGTTATCTGTTCCACCAGCACTGCTCTCGCTTGACATAAACGCTCCCTTTATACCTTTGGTGACTCCCTTTGCGACGTTCTGGCCTCCCTTCTTCCAGTTAAACTTGCGAGGCTGTCCCTTGCGGATGCTGACAACCTGGGGGCCAGGAACAACGGTAGCCGGTTCGGCTTCTTCAGACATGTTAGGTGTAGATATCGATGGTGCGAGATCACCCATGGCTTTCAGAGCGTCGATGGAGGAAAGAGACTTGTCTTTTCCATGCGAGTAAATACCAAGACCATTTGCACCGCGACTGCCGTCGGTCGAATTATTTGCCTTGTAGAGCTCCTGAATCTGGTGTACGAGCTGGTTGTTCAATTCAGCAAGCTGAGCGTTCTTTGAAGACAGCTGCTCGAATTCTTGGAAACTCTTGTCTTTCATGCGGTTTAGATTTGCGAGCTCCTCGGCGGTCTCATTGCGCTTCTGCACCAGCTCTTCAATCTGGGGAGTAAATGAATCCTTCAAGTTTTGAAGAGACTCAACAAAGTCGCGCAGGACTTTATTTGTGAGTTTACCCAGGTCAAGAGGGCCGCTGTTGCCACCACGCTTCTCGGACTCCAGATGTTCATTCAAAACAGTGAGCTCCCGCATAACGATTTCCTTTTTAGCGTCCAAAACTACCATGGTTGAACGTTTTTCGTTCAATTCGGTGTTGACCTGTTTCACATCGGCAGTAGCCTTAAGGACTGACTCCATCTCCGTAATCCTCTGGTCTCGCTCGGCGACACGTTGGCGTTCCTTGCGTAACTCATTTCGGAGCCATCCGATTTCATCGGACCCACCTTGCTCAGGACTGGTTGAGACGTTGGCAATATCTAGTTTGGGAGAAGAACCGTTGACAGGCGATCGTGGCCACTTCGGGTCCTTCATCAGGCGGGAACCTTTGTCACTATAACTCCGGCCGTGGCGTACCGAGTTAGACATACGGCGCAGGAAAGATTCACTTGACTGGTTGGGTTGAGCCTCATCTGATCCCATGATCCGCGCCATGTCTTCATCCATCGAAAAATCACCACCAGCACTGTAGCGTAGAGGAGAAGCAGAGGCCCCATAGTCAGGGCGGAACGATTCTGATCGCTGAGGTGTGCTGATCGAATTCGGGCGCCCTTGAGATTTCGTCGACTCATACGAATCGTTGCGCTGATTCCGTGGAGACTCTCCGTTTTGAGTGCCTTTATTCAGCGTATCCACCGATCGTTCGCTCCACTGATCTGTTGGACTGGTCGAGCTGGGACCAGGAGACTGCGCATATTCCTTCCGAGGAAGCTGGTGGTGTCTGCTCTCTAGCGAGTCGCCTCGTTTAGGGTGGGCGACAGCCGCCGCCGAGTCAGAAGACCCTCCATTTTCATGAAGACGGCGAAGCTCATAAGACGGGCGAGTAGGTATGGTGGTTGTGCTCTCCACAGTTGCCGGTCGTTGAGAATCGATTGTAGAGCTGTCCCGTCCCAATGTCGTTGACGACTTGACGCTTTCAAAGGTGGTAGACGAATAGGAACCAGTTCCTTTGTGACCCAACGGTATGTCCGACCTTGAACTGCGAGCTGAGTTCGACCTCCCGGCTTTGTTAGCGGGACTAGCACTGTGAGAGTCATCTGGACGCCAGCGATACGACTCCGGCTCTGGCCGATCCCGGCCTTTCTCCTGGTATGCAATGTGTGGAGAAGAGCTTTCCGGAGGGGATCGCTCAGGAGACCTGATATGACCAACAGATTGATTTCGCGGCGGCCGCTGTTCTTCGGAAGGGTCGAACGCGAGGGGGATTAGAAATTCTCCACCGTCTGCATCAGACTCTGTAGGGACGACGGAGTGCCGGTTGCTGCGATAAGTGCTCGAGGGTAGAATCAGATTATCTATAAAACACAGCGAGTTAGATCATAGATTAAGAAGTGGCACGACATGTGGCCAAGCTTCTTACCTTGATTTTCAGCCGTGGAAGGTCTGCCCGCGTCCAGCGCAGGCGCTCCTCTGCGAGAGCCCACTTCCACGGTTGAGTCGGCGTATCCATCGACGGAGAGATCATCTGCAGCCTGTAGCATGGCCTCGGCTTCTTCAGGAGGGAGCGACGGAAGGGATTTGTCTAGCTTTACCCCAGGACTTGAATGTTTCTTGGAGCCCAGACCGCGATTTTTCTTCCTCCGCCGCTGCATCAGAGATTCGTGACAATCCATGCAAAAGATTCCCTGAGATGTCCGGGCATATCGCAGGTTCTCAATTTTCCTCTTGCAATTTCGGCACCGAAAACACTGGGCACAAAAGGCCTGTTCGCCTGTCAAGATGGCCAAATCTTCAATCTTATTCCCGCAAGAGCTGCAGCTATAAGTACAATTGCTGCAGATCAAGGAGCCGTCTCCCAAAAGGAGGAGATGCGCATCCGAGTCGAGCAGTGTGCTGCACGAGCTGCAGCGAAAACAGTCGATGTGCCATCGGTTGCCGGCTATAAGAGATGTAGTTAGCATCTGTGTAGGCGAACCAACCTACAAGACCTACCTAGTTCGAAAGCTTTGCCTTCTTCCAAGATCTGCCTTGAGGTCAGTCTCTGCACTGTCTGACGAGGTTTCCGGCCGGGAGTTCGTGCATACCTCTCCACAACCCTTGCAAGGGAATGGGACGTCCTCTTGCTCCATAGGAGACTCCGGAGGATACGATGTGGGGGACTCCATGATGTGTTCCACCTCCAAGCGGCGCTCAACGAGATGTGTACGAGGGCAATAACAAAAAAAAATCACTCCGACACTGCCAGACAGACACAATAGGTACGGAGGACAGAGTTCAGGCGCACAAGTGACCGATCCAGCCAAGGCTATTATTCATCGACGGTTGAAGCGAGGGGGTCGGGGTCCAGCCACACATCCGACAAAAGACAGTAAATTTGCAATTGGAGCACGCGAAAAGAACCCCTGAGGCGGTAATGATCGAACGAGGGCGTAGGACAAGCGGGTAGGAGGAAAGGGTCTCGCAGAGGGGGAAAGGACACGGGGCCCGCGCCTGGAAGGGACGGACGCAATTCGCACGGGGAGAGGACAGCGATGTAGCGAGCCTAGCAAAGTTAGAGAGAGACCAGGGTTAAAGGTCGGTCAAGTATCGGCATAGCGAGGAGAATAAGAAAAGAAAAAAAAAATAAGTGGGATGAATATAGCGAAACGGAGGAAAAAGAGGGTATGGGGGAGCAAGAACAGGGGGGCCAGAACTGAGGGATGAGAGGAGCGAGAGTACTACTAGTAAAGTAGTGAGGGGGGGGCGGCGCGGACTGGACCATCATCCTCTTTTTTCTTACTTACCTTGGGTACACTTCAACTCAACTCAGTCGAACGCCTGTCGTCGATCGGAACAGGGATGTTGTCGCGGATGGAGCGAGCGGAGAGGGAATGAGATCTCAACAACAACAACCCCGGGATGGACGAAAGACAGAGATTAATTAAAAACAGAAGACGAAGCAACAGAGCAGGAGATGGGAGAGCTGAATTGAAACAGAGAGATGTTTCAGATAAACTCGGCAAGACGGGATCAAACCCCCTCTCGCCAATTCAGGGCCCTGTAGATTTGAAGGATGATATGAGGAGGATGATTAAGACAGGGAGTTCGGTGGAACGAAGAGACAGAGATTTTGGGATAGCCAGCAAGCCTTTTCCTGAAACTATTCCCAGTTGTATACCGAACATGCGGTGTTACGCACGCCACAATCTCCTGTTCCACCTTTTCTGCCTCAGGCATACAGGCAGTAACCAGTATAGTTACTACCCTATAGAGTAGCCACTCTACACAAGATAATTCGAGGAATCACAGATATATAGTCTCTCATTTACAGGTATTTCTCTTGAACATTGACACTTCTCAGGTCTTGCGAATGCTATAAAGCCGCATGTTTATTCCAGTTCGCCTCATGCAAAGAAATGCAGCATTTTGCAGGCCTCTATGCACGTCTCAGGAGCCGTCTGCAGCCAAGATGGAAATATATATATCTAGGATTCCTGGTAGGCATAATATTCTTTCTAGATGTACTTACTATCTGGGTGGTATCCAAGAATGTATACCGCTATTATCAAGCTAACATAAGAGAAACGACGCCCAGCATGTTGCATGCCCCATAAGGAAGGCCTCAGCTTTTTCATAGTTAAATGACTCTACTAACTGTAAATCCAACGATACCTTCAAGCACGTATAACAGATATCTAATGTAGCCCACTTCCGAGGCAAACTATTGAGGTGATTTGCCCCGAACAGCTGCTTCCAGCCCAGCTTCCTTTTTATCCCACCAACTCTCTCCAATTAAGACCTCCATCCCAGAGCTTGGCTCGAAGGGTTTTGGTGGGATGTCGCTTCATCTAGAAAGACCTTGTACACAACGCAATCATACTTGACCGTCTACCTGTTGAGCTCCTACAAATGGTGATACATGAGGCTTGCTCTGCTCTTCCTCTTCACTCTTCGCTTCAACCGCTCATGTTGATCTAATTCAGATCACACCTCTCTGAGACCTTGCTCATCTATCAAAAGTCAGCAAGTACATGCATCGAGCTTTGCTGCTGTCTCTCTACCAGAACCTCACCATCACTGCCTCTGAGGAAGCTCTCGGTTTATTTGATATACCTCCAGTAACGACGTATTCTGATACCAATGAATCTAGGCAAATATTCAATCGCCTCGAGTTCGTGAGACACCTGAAGATTACCGAAAGCATAACTTGCAGACGATGTTATGATGGGAGATAAATTGGCCATCCGCAAACTGGGGCATATTGGAAGAGAATCGCTGTGCCCATGATGGCCTCATGAGCTTTCTGGAATCTGCTCTTCAGTATACACGCTTTCATCTCCCTGATAAGTCTCTACAAAGTTTCTGGTAGGAGCTTTTCTGATTCACTTTATTTCATCCACGGTGCTGACTATAAAAGCTGGCGTTTAGGATGCTGTGATTGTGTACCGTGGGATATACTCAGTGCCGACGAATGGCTGGCCTTTAAGCAGGGATACATTCAGTCCCTTTCCTTGACAACTGGCGGAACTTGCTACCACATCCAGTGGCGACTTGATGGGCTCCTCCAGCTCGACCAACTTCGTTTCTTTTCCTGGCAGGGAATTCACCAGACCGATCAGACCATACTAGACGCACTTCGAAGAGCTTTAGTGCTTAACGCTGAGCATCTTGAGAAATTAGAGCTGGAAGCTGTTGAGGAGACCCGCTTCGATTCTTCGTGACTGAAGTCTTCAAAATTTCGGGTTCTGCTTCAACTTCGCTTAAAAGCCTGTTAGACTTTTTAGTGGAAAGCATGGTATGTACTACGTTTGAATAGATATAGCCATGTAGTCAAAAAAAAAAACTAAAAAAAACTGACAGCAATGAATATGAACTATCAGTGAGTATACCATGTAATATTAAGCTTCTTCGAAGTGGCAACCTAACCAATCTAAAAGTGGTCCGTGCACCAACGCGAAAATCCGCGTCTTCGGACAATGAAAGGGCATCTCAGTCACCAACCTTGGCAGCTGCCTATGCCTGGCGCCGCGATTCATCTTCTTTAAGTATTCCGTCTTATACGCTCTTTGATTCACCTTTCTTGTGTTTACCGTTATACATCCCCTCTCAGATTCAACTACCCCGTCATTCGCGACGCGAAACTTCCGGGTGGCGTTGCCATTTCTCCCTCCGATCAAGGGTGGCTATGAAGAATTTTCCATGACGATTGAGTCATAGTTCTCGAGTTTTGGGCCTCCGCGACAAGTAATCGCGATTAAGATGTCGAACCCTGACACCCCGGTTACTTCTACCTTCTCCAACGGCGACAACTCCACGCGTTCTTCTCCTTTGACAGTCGCCGATCTGGACGTGAAAATGACCAACGAAAACGACAGCAATGGGGTGAAGGATAATTTTGGAGGTGTGGAAAATGAGGAGGATATGGATGTCAAGGCAAAGGCGCTTATGCATTTGTTAAACACAAGTGAGGTGTGTTGGTGTTTAGAGAATCGACCCTGTCTAGTTTGAACGGCTAATGGTATACTTCTCACAGGTCTTTGTTGCGATTATGGCCGAGAAAATGAAGAAGCAGCAGGAAGAGGCCAAGGCGGAAGCAGCGAGAAAACAGGAACAGCAGCAAAAACCACAACAGGGCGAAAGCGTTGAAAGAACAAAGAAGACATCGGAACCAACTGGACGAAGAGGAACTCGCGCAAGTGCAAGACAAGAAGGGACAAACGAGCCCGCGGATGAGAGTGAACAAAAAGAGGAGCCGGCAAAGTCGAAGCGAGGGCGAGGGAAAAAGGCAGCACCCACCAAGGGCACTTCCATCTCCAACTACTTCAAAAAGGCTGATGTGAATGTCGACGAGGCCAATACAGCCACAGTTCAGGAGGCGCTACAACACGCGGCAGACGATTTCGAAGCTAAGCCCACGGCTCTTGGTGAGCAGGAACTCGTTGCCACTCAGCAGCCTGCACCTATTACCGGTGGCAAGATGAGAAAGTACCAGCTCGAGGGCCTCGAGTGGCTTAAGTCTTTATGGATGAACGGTCTGTGTGGAATCCTGGCGGATGAGATGGGCTTGGGGAAGACAGTGCAAGCAATTTCCTTGATTGCCTTCTTCAAAGAGCATAACGTGTCTGGACCATTTCTCATTTCGGCACCGCTAAGCACCGTAAGCAATTGGGTGGACGAATTTGCGAGATGGGCCCCAAGCATCAAGACAGTGCTTTATCACGGCAGCAGAGACCAGCGTGCAGATCTGAGGAAGGAGTTCATGAGTCTCAAAGATCAGAAAGACGCAGATTTCCCTGTGATCTGTACGTCGTACGAGATCTGCATGAATGACCGGAAATTCCTCTCTCAATACCAATGGCGATACATCATTGTGGTACGTCTTGAACCCCCAGCAGCCATCGGAGAACCTGGATTGCTAATGTAGCACAGGACGAAGGACATCGCCTCAAGAACATGAATTGTCGGCTAATCAAAGAACTTCTGTCCTATAATTCAGCCAATAGGCTCCTCATCACTGGCACCCCTTTACAGAACAATATTACCGAATTGTGGTCTCTTCTGCATTTCTTACTTCCTGAGATTTTCAATGATCTCAACAGCTTCCAGAATTGGTTCGATTTCTCGTCTGTGTTGGACAACAATGGACAGACAGACATGATTGAGCGGCGGAAACGCACGCTGGTTTCCACAATGCACTCCATTCTCAAGCCCTTCCTACTCAGGCGCGTGAAAACCGACGTTGAGACAGCTCTTCCTAAGAAACGAGAATATATTCTATACGCACCCTTGACACCCGAGCAGAAGGATCTCTATCGAGAGATTCTCAACGGTACGGGTCGTCAATATCTCGAAGAGAAGGCCACGGAGCGATTGATGGCGAAGAACGAGTCCTTGCGGTCAGGAAGCAGGAAGCGCAGTGCGAGCAATAGTGGGGTTTCGACACCAAACAAGAGTCTCCGTTCGAGTCGCGATTCTACCCCTGCAAGCAGAACTAGCTCTGCCCGTCGTCGCAGGGCTCCACAAACCTACAAGGACATTACTGACCGGGAGTTTAATTCGAAGCTGAGAAGGCTCGAACAAGGCATTGAAGAAGACTTGGACATCGAAAGCATCGACGAGTCCGAGCAAGAAGAAATCGAAAGGGTAAACACTATCAAGCTTGCTAGTACGCACACCATCCCCATCCCGTCCGGTACTCAATTATAAGCTAACTCACCCATCAGAACGAGAAATTGCGCAGAAGAAGATGCAAAATCCCGTGATGCAAGCCCGACTAGCCTGTAACTCGCCCCACAACTTCTACTGGCCCTGGGTCTCCGATCCCACCTCCATCGACGAAACCCTAGTTACAGCCTCAGGGAAGATGCTCCTACTGGACCGCCTCGTCCCCTCCCTCCTGAAACGCGGCCACAAAATTCTTATTTTTTCCCAGTTCAAGACCCAGCTTGACATCCTCCAAGAATGGGCTACATCCCTTCGCTCTTGGAACTGCTGCCGCATTGACGGCGCAATTAGCCAAGTAGATCGCCAAGCCCAAATAAAGGCGTTCAACACAGACAAGAATTACAAGATATTCCTCCTCAGTACACGCGCTGGAGGACAAGGCATCAACCTCGTCGCCGCAGATACAGTCATTCTCTTCGACTCAGACTGGAACCCGCAGCAAGACCTTCAGGCACAAGATCGCGCTCACAGAATTGGCCAGACAAGACCTGTTATCGTCTATCGCCTTGCAACAAAGGGGACTGTCGAGCAGACGCTTCTCGAAAAAGCCGATTCGAAACGCCGCCTCGAGCGTCTTGTTATTCAAAAGGGCAAGTTCAAGAGTCTGCTCAGTGAGTCCGGACGAGATGACCTCGAGGAGTTGAAGAAAGCTCTAGGCGAGGATGAGTTTGAGCGGTTCGAAACCAGCGGCGATCCGGCTTATATCCTATCAGATGAAGATCTGCGAGTCTTGACTGATCGGAGTGAGGAGGCTTATCTGCGGGCGGAGAAGGGTCTTGAGGAGGGTGGAAAGGCGTTCAAGGCTGTTGAAACGAAGAGGGATGGCGGAGGGCTTATGGCGGAGTTGGAGCGGAAATAGAGCGTCCGCTTGTCACATCGCATCGTTTCTTCGGGCGTGTGGATTGTATCTGTTTGGGTAGGGAGCATATGGTGTTTTCGGCTGGTGCGTTTGTTTTGGTTTCTGGAGTTTGAGCTTGGCGGGGTTACCTATAGTATTGTACCAAACCTCATATATATTGGGCGATTTAGGTATAGATAGGTCCAGTGCTCGCCTGCACAATTATCATATCACCCTATTGGACAGCCAGAGCAATACGGTATCTCATCCAGTCCCGAGGTCGACGAAGAAGTCACAGGGCATAGGACGATACCTACCAGCCGGGTACTCGGCACTGCAAGTAAGTACCAACACATGACCTCATCCTCTAGGTCCTAAACAACACGGAGAGGTGTATCATCGCCAAGATACTTTCTGGTACGTTTATAGGCCTTGTTTCTAGCATGGATTTGTGGAGATCCAACGAGGGGCGAGATGGTGAGCGCCTAGCCTGCGCTCGGGCAAAACGGGAGGTTGCCCTTGAGCCCCAGCCCACTTGCTGCGGTGCCCGACTGCGAGCAGCCAAGACAACATTAATATACATCTGAATGGCTGTGGAAATGGTTGATATAACATTCCTCTATACCCCCACCACTCACGGCATGCTTGGAGCAGCATTCTTGCTACATGCAGTGAACCAACCGCCATGATCTCCCTCAAGTCTATAATTCTCGGAGCCCTAGTGGCCACAACTCTGCCAGTTGGTGAGAGCGTCTGCACACAAGTGTTCTGCGATCCTGTCGCTAATAGTCTCTTGTTAGGTACACTGGCCCGAGACTGCCATGTGAACGACGTCCTCCCCGAGGAGGACGAACAGTACACAGTGACGAGTCCCAGCCAGCTCGGTGAGTTTGATGGATGTACTTCTATAAGTGGAAGGCTGCGAATCGGCAGTGCCTACAAAGGCTCTTTCATCCTGAATGGCGTCACCAACTTCACCGGTTCAATCGTCATGGAAGACAACGAGGACTCGCTTGACCTTGAGGCGATTGAAATGCCTGATCTGTTGTACATTGATAGCGTCCGCCTACCTAAGACATGGGGAATGAGGAAATTGCTGCTACCACGGCTCGAGCGCGTCGAATCGTTGTATTTCATGCAAGCCTTTGAGGATAATGTGTTTGATCTTGGGGCTTTGGAGTCTGCTGCTGCGATTGCAATGGCTGGGGCTTGGACCAAGTATGAGAGCCTGCCACACCACATTTTGGGATTGAGCAAGTCAGCTAACTTGTCACTCTAGTATATCGCTGCCCTCACTGGAGACTATTGATGTCGGATTGACTATCGTTACTGACCCGACGTGGACTGTTGATTATAGATCCACCCCAGTCGAGATATATCTTCCTTCTCTGGTCAGAGCGCAGTGGGTGAGTGTCAAAGGGTTTGTTAGCAGGTTGGTCGACCTGAACGCCCGTTACAAGCAGTCCCTATACTCACAGTGGCTACCACAGACTCGTAACCAACCTCGAGATTCTCGGTGCAGGGACGGCGGAACCGCGAGGAATGGAGATACATGCCAATTACACCAACCTAGCAGCTGTCAACCTGCCACGACTTAAGGAACTACACGGTGAACTTCTGATTGACGGCCATGTTTCGAGGTACATTGCTTCGCTTGTCAGGCTCCATCAGCACAATGGCTAACCTATGTTATCTGTAGCATAAATCTTGGCAATCCTCAAGCAGCCGACTCCACGATTATAATAAGGGCCTACTCCCCAGTGGAGATATATTCAGGTATGCTAAATGCGGGAGACATAACTTTATCGGGCCGGCTTGTAGTGTAAGTGACCTACCGACGCATCCCCTTGTATGCTCAAATACTAATAACGCAAAGCCTCAACTTCGTGGGACTTTCCGAAGCAAAGTCTCTAAACATCGACTCAACCGAACTGGCACAGTGCGCGGCATCGCTTATCGACGTCTATAAAGGCCTCCACGATGTCACTAATCCAGTCTTCTGCTCTAGCAGCAACGCGAATTGGTCACCAGACAAAACACAAGACTATCTTGATTACTATGGACCAAGCTACACCCCGACACCTACTCCTTGGACGCCCACTCCAACGCCAACACCAACCCCGCGGCCAGAGCCAGCCCTAACTACTGCCGAGCGGGCTGCTGTCATTTCAGTCTGCACTGTAGTAGGAAGCATCATTCTTGTCGGGATTTTCCTCTGGCGGATCACACAGAGGCAGAAGGAACGGGCGGCGGCGGCGGCCGCCGCCACTCCTGCTCCTGTTGTTCCGGTTTTCAGATCTGCTGTAGTGAGACCGCGGCGGGGAGGAGATGATGAGTATGCGGGTGGGAGGGACGAGCCTCCGCCTCCGTATTCTGGCGAGCAGCCTCCGTTTTACGAAGAGATGCGGAAGTAGGTGCTTGATGTCTAGGAGGTCATAGTGTTCTATAACGATTGTACATCTCTTTAAGGATGATGAATAACGTCTACCTGTTCGATGAATGGAGTAGTTAGTGTCGGCGGCTCCAGGCGAGGAAGGACCGGCCGCTTCAGAGTAAGCAGGAGCGATGAAATGAAGTATTGGTTGTGCCTTCCCGCCCATAAACGTGCCTTCCCAAACGGCACGGCTTCTTGATGAGGAAGGTGCGATGGACTCCCGAGGTCACCCGCTGGTTGTTCCTTCTTTACATATGTTACCATCCTATTTTATTTGAAGAGAGGATGTATATACCAAGCCTGGAGCTTGGGCAGGTTTCTTACTTAGATCTGAGCTTCTCGACAATTGACCCGAAGGAGTAATTAGTCACAGCTAGAAGGGGTTAAAAATCTGCTGAGCTTATACACTCTCTGTGGCAAGTGGACAAGCCTTCATAGTAGCTCGATAGTCTAGAAATGTAGTAGTATGTGTGCTGGGTGCCTCGGCCCTCATCTTGAAGGTGAGACTGAGGTTGAATTCAACCAAAGTTGAAGTATGTACGTAGAAGACCCGGATCAGCGGGAATCAGGGGAAAGCGGGGGGACTAGACCGGTATTTGATAGCCAGCGAATAGCATGAAGTAGAATAATGCAGATTGTTTACCTAGGAGCACATGCCATATCTAGGGTAGTTGTCAGATGAAGCTGGAGCTGGTAGGGCTGGATGTTGTTGAGAGAACCAACCAGAATGTAGTAACCTAGCCTTCGTTGAGGTCAGTAGTACCTAACTAGTAACTAGTTAACTCTCCAGGGAGCACTAGGCTGGGAGGAGGTTGTGGCTGGATTGGTCCCAGTGTAGTTTAGCGCCCTCTCACACCGCGATAATGAGCTAAGCAGGTACTTATTTCCACCATCACAACCAGTAATTGAGCCCATCATCGTAATCAGATTATTCCGGCAATAATAATAATAATATGCTTAATAATGGATCGATGTTAGAGTTGCGCTTGGTGTTGAGGTGGCCTTAATTGACCAAGTCATTCCATTGATACCACCTCAAAAAAGAAGCGAGCAGACAACGGACTGTAGTTAGTTATCATTCTCAGTAATGTAGCAGAATCTGCGCCTAGGAATTTTGGTTCTTTTGGTGTTTTGCCGCCCTAGTCAATCAATCAATAATAATCTGCACTCCTTTTCCACATCCCGCTGTCTCCGCCGTTACTGCTACGCCGACCGCTGACTGACTCCCCTCTCGCCCTCTCTCCCAACAAACGCCGCCCTCACTTCCCCAGATCATTCCGAAATACGATCACTCCGTCTTACGGAGCACCTTTTCTCTCGCTCCTTCAATTTATCAATCATCGATCTTCGGCTCATCTATCCCATGTTCTCGAGCGACGTCCACCGCTAGCCTTCAGTCAACCCTGTGCGCCCGTGGAGCCCCGTCTCCTGGCCAATCTCATCGTTTGCCCGGCTCGTTCCTTTTTCCATCTTCGACAACCAAACGTGCATAGGATTTCGGTCGGAGGTTAATAACGCGAATTGTGCGCGGGGGGTTGGTGAAACGGCTTTTCAGGGAGATCTGCTGGGCTTCTCCCCTCGGTCCTTTTTATCGCCCCCATCTCAAGCATGGGACAGGCCTCGTCTCCTACATTTCCCGCTCTAGACCCAATCGTCGTGGACGACGACATGGGTAACCCTTACCAGGACACCGACATGGACTTTATAGACACCGCGAGGCTGCAGTTATCGTCTGAAAATGCTGGACAGGACTTTGATGATCTCTTCTCTCGTGCCACTTCCTCCCGCACAATTGCAGAATCGAACCCACCGTGCCTTTCGCCATCAGAGTTATCGCTGAAGCGGTCGTATCAAGATCAAGACGCCCTGCGACAACCGCAAGTTTTCACATCAGATTCGCCAGCCGAATCGCCCGAGGACTCGAGTCCGAGCTCGAGTTCAGAATCGCCCCGAAACCATCTGCGAAACCCCTCCGTCGCTTCCTCCACCTCCGCGGTCCATAGCGAGCACACGGTAATGCCGTTTGGTTATACATCTGACGACTGGGTAAATCCGGATTATGACGTGAAGGACGAATCGCTTTTCGGCTTTGACGCATCATTACCGAATCTTGAGGGCCCATATACCGCGGAAACCGACCTCGAGTCTAGTAACAAAGCCATGGACGCTGCTTTTGATTTTGAAAGTGCTGCCAGCAGCCCGAGTCCTCTCAAGATTAGCTCCACCCCCCATCCACGAGTTCAGAAGGGTTCCAGGTCACGTTTACGAGGCACGCCTGGCTCCGTTAAACGGAAGTCTTCTTCACCGGTAAGATGTGTTCCTTCAGATTGATTCCAACCGCTAATCGTGCCATAGCGCATTTCGCAAACAGCAGCCCCGTTTTACTCCCACAATCCGAAGGATACCCCGAACCCTTTTCAGCCTTCAAGGATGCCGCAGATGAAATCACCTCTAAGTCCTTGGGGTGAACAATCGCCTTCTTCGTGCTTGGAAGAGAGTTTTGGTGGCATAAACATGAATGGTGGTTCTCCGCTGACTCCAGGTATCAATCTACCAAACGGACTTCCATTCGGCTTCGGCTTCGTACCTTCGTCCCCGCAACAAAAGATCAAGCCAGACCCAAACCAACGCCCCGTCTTGACCGTTCATCCGACTTCTCTCAAATCGCGTGTTGAAACGCAGATTCCGATCATATTAACGCTGTTTCCGTTACCCTCTGGAGTAAAAAAGGTCCGGCTGCCGAGTCACACAATTTCGAAACCAAAGTTCCTCGCTTCAGCAGCCACGGAACGCTCAGCGGACACCCTTGAGCTGTACACAAGCCTGTTCTGTACGAGTGCTATGCAGGATAAAGAGAAGATGCGGAAAGCATTCGCAACAGCAAGAGGCGACACAAAATATCGCTCATCTAGTTCGTCACCCCACCCCAACGGTGAAGTGCTTGAGGACGAAAAGCCTTTGGATGGTGGAGAGGTGAAGATCTGCTCTGGTTGCATCCAAAGAGAGCGGAAGCGGGCTTTTCGAAAGAAGCAAAGGAAACCAGAAGAGGATGAGCTTTTTCAGAAACATGAAGACAAGCGGGTGATCGTTTTCAACACCAATGAAATCAAAGATTGGGTTGAACCATCGAAATCTGCCATTACCAACGAGAACTCGCCGCCTGCGCTTCCTGGTCTGCAGGTCGAGCTACCAATGCGAATAGCATGCTACTGCAGGCACCAGAATGAGAAAGTCGGGTTCCAGTAAGTTTGCCAATCACCAGAACCCAACTAATGTAGGAGAGAAAGCTAACGATCCATTTTAGGGTTATTTTTACCTTGAAGGACTACAAGGACAATGTTATTGCTCAAGCGATAACAAACTCCATCATGATCACGGACGACCACAAGACCCACGCGCCTTCGGCACCGCCTGCCCCGGGACCTACCCCTTCTCTGCCTGACGGAACAGCTCTGCCTGGTGTTGGTGTGTTCCCTTCCGGCCCGAGCTTCGATGCCGGAAAGTCAACCGCTTCTGCTCGACAATCACCATCGGCCACAGATATCCAAGGTTTACAGCAGAGGCTTAATTCGCAAAACCAGCCCGGGCAAGCCGCGTTCATCTCATCGGCAAATGCTGGGATGTCGTCGAATCCTCAACCATCCCGTGGTCTGTCACGGCAAGCTTCTCCTAACGACTTCCAAGGACCCACGAGCAAACGACGGAAACACAGCGGCTCTGGCAGACTCCCCTCAGAGCTCACTATGACCAAAATGGAGAATGGCCAGGCTTCAGTGAGAGCTACTAGCAACGAACCTCAGTTCCCTGTTGCCCGTGGATTTGCGTCACCGAGCGAAAGACCATTTGTGACGCCCGTCGCCATGTCCAACCAGTTCAGCAATGGCCCGCCGACCCCCACTAGCGGAGAAAATAACCCATTTTTCAACAACCTGCAGCAGCAGAATTTGGATAACTTTATCCAACAACAGTTGATGTCCGCACCAAACTCGGCCCAACCTAGCCGTCCTGGAACTCCAGGCGGATCCGGCAGGAACAGCTTCCAAGAACAAAGCCTGAATCTCTCTCTAGGCCCACAATCAGCCACACCCATATGGCCCGGTCTGACCAACGCTGGCAATCGACTGCCTACGGTAATCCATAAGTTGGTCCCCGCAGAGGGCTCCGTTACTGGAGGGACAGAGGTTACACTTCTAGGTAGCGGCTTCTACCCTGGCATGGAAGTGGTGTTTGGGGATACTCTCGCAACAACAACTACGTTCTGGGGCGACAAATGTCTCAACTGTCTTACCCCGCCAGCACTTCAACCCGGACAGGTGGTTGTGCTCTTTAAACACGAGCATCCTAGCTTCAATCAGCTGCAACAACAGCCTCAACCGATGCTACCTAAGCAGCAACAATATTTCCGGTATGTAGATGATCGGGAACTACAAATGTACCGCCTGGCGCTCGGAATTCTCGGACACAAACTAGGAAACCAGGCCGATGCGTTTCACACTGCTCAGCAGATTATGGGTAGCGATTATAAGGGCGCTTTTAATCTCCAAAAGGACTTCCAGGGCTCATCCGGTGGGCATCAGCGTCAAGTTCCTGGCCTAGAAACTCAAGGAAAACTCGGTGACATGGACTCCAAAATGCTCACGTACCTTGAGTTTATTGACCTGGATGATAGCCCTCGTCCGCCGAGGTATAACAGCCGCAATGCCACCGGTCAGACTTTGCTTCACTTTGCATCCTCACTGGGTCTTACTCGATTTGTTGCTGGGCTCCTTGCTCGAGGTGCAACCCCAGATGTGCAGGACAATACTGGAAATACGCCAATGCATCTCGCAGCCCTGAACGGCCACGCACATATCGTCCATAGACTCCGGCTCACAGGATCAAGCCCCAACATCCGAAGCATTAGGGGCTTCACTCCGGCCGATCTTGCTACCAATTTGGCTGCTCATCAAGCAGCTCTGATTCCTGCGCGCCACTACCGTTCGCGCAGCGTCGGTTCCCTGACTTCGCGACGCAGACACAGCAGTTCCGCATCTTTGCACTCACTCTGGGAGTCATCCTCTGCGTCTGGATCCTTTGACCACGCTGTTGATGACTCAGAAGAGACAGACGATGACGATGACGAGCTTATGCTCTCTCCTTCTCGCCGATCGAGCGTGCACCACGACGCCACCACGCCACTGCAAACACCAGAGCCGATTGCTGCAGCAGGAGGTGCACGTCCCTTCTCCCCGCCTGCCGCCCTTGTGGCCTGGCGGAACCAACTTCAAGCACAGATCAATCAATTCCAGCAGAGCGTGGCAAATGCTTTTCCCAACCTACCTAATCTTCCAGCCCTGCCACCAATGCCGGCTTTGCCTGGATATCAAGGGAACCCCATGATGCGCCGCATCACAAACCTAGTTCCGCATCGACCAGCTTCCTCGCGCGGGAACAAGGAAGGCTGGTGGGATATGCTGACAGGCAACACCTCTCCTGGCGCTACCGAGCTTCCTTCCTACGAAGAGCTATATCCGCACAAGGAGGGCGAAAACGGGGAAGAAGCAGCGCTTGCAAAGAAGTCTAGCGTCCTTCGAGCTGCTGCTGAAGCGGCATTAGATCAGCACTTTGAAACTCAGGCCAGTCCGTCACGGGAGGTGGATGAAATGGAGAATGAAGAAATCAAAGACATTCGAATTGGACGAAACGTCATTTCTCGGGAGCAGCAGAAGCATCTCAGGGCACAGCAAGCCCGACGAATGAAGGGGCTAGCTAGTGACAGGAACCTGTACTTCTTCTGGGTAAGTCAGCCTAATGTTATCAAATTAGCATGCTCGTTACTAACATGACGCAGATCCCTCTCCTCATCCTAGTGATTTTTGCCTGGGCTCGAAGCTATATCCCTGGTATTTCCCAGGGCTTGGCAGATGCCTACAACTTCGTGAGGACCCCCTATACGCAGCGCGGGTTGGATATCGGCACTTAGACTCTTTGTCTTCTCCTAATGTTTGTTTACTTGATGTTTTTCAGCTGGGGCGTTAATCGTGTGTGGGTGGCAACTCACTGGGGTTATCATTTTCTTCCTCCCTCCGGATATTCTCTTGCTTATAATGATGGGATATGAGAGTAACTCAACATTGTTTACATTTTCACATCACAAACTCATCCTAAAGATGTTGTTGCTGGTATTCCCATGTCTCTCTTTTCCTTTCTTTCAGCCAGAACTTGGACCAGTGTTCAACGAACGCTGTGCGATTGGCACACTGGCCTGTGTATATATGTCGCACGATAGCCTTAGAAACCGCATAGATTTTATTGTATCTATTTATATATGTAAAATTTCGATAAGTTTTTACCTAGATGGCCAGCCACTAGATTTGCCAAGAGCTCCACGCGGAGGAGGCGGTCATCCACCGGCCACGGGGACAACAATGATCAACGTCCTCCGCAGGTCTCTCCTCTACACTATCTTCACGTTTGCTCCCTACACCTGCAACTAGGACTAGGCAATAATCAAAGCTGACTCGGAATGCTTTAAGGGCGAGCCCCCCCCCTCTAAGTCGTGCGCGGGAATTATGGACTCTCTACCCCAAGCCGCTTCGAGCAGTGTCACCGGTATTCCTCCTTCCCGAAACTCAAGCGGCACACATCAGCTCACTTATTGATTTATTGTGTCTGCTCAGTCGAATATACCGATCCCTTAGGGCTGTTTTCTTCCGTTCAACCAGTTATCGCTGATAAACTACCTCTAAGAAACCTGCACTGGAAGTCTCCCACCCGTCCCGTTCGCTCAATTGAGTCGCTCCGCATCGGGTTCGCACCAGCCAACAATGAGACAATCGAGCGGGAGGCGTCTAGCGATACGCGAAGGGGCTCGGTAACGCACCGACGCCATCAAATCCCTGGTCTACGCCAGACACCTTACCTAAAGATCTACATCCTCCGCTGCGACGACAACGAGACGTACAAGAGCACGGCGAGAAAGGCATTGCGGGAGTGGATCAAAACGCACGGCTCGGCCTCAACGACTAGTACATCTGTTGCTGCTACGAGCCAGGAAAAGCACGATGCCTTCGAGTGGCTTATCCTGCATGTCGTCCAAGAAGGAGAGGGGCCGGAGAAGGCGGCGCCGACCTCGAAATGGGGTCGCACGACCACGACTGTGCTGGAGAAGGTGAAGGCCGATTTCAATGGTTCTTCGAAGTCGGCGACGGATCGGGTGGCTCAGTTGCGCCTGCCTAAGGTGGGGACCACGCAGAAGCCACCGGAGCTGGCTGATCAGATTGAAGACTTTGTGGAGAAGATGAAGAATGGGATTCTAGCGTCTTTTGACCTCCGTGTTGCGCAGTACGAGGATGATATCAAAGAGAAGGATTCCCAGCGCAGCCTACCAGGGTGGAATTTCTGCACTTTCTTCATACTCAAAGAGGGCCTTGCTCGGGGATTTGAGAATGTTGGATTGTTTGAGGATGCGCTGCTTGGATACGATGAGTTGGCTGTTGGGTTGGATACCGCCATTAATGAGCAACTTGAAGGGACAGGTGAGCAGCACGGCAGCGCGTTTCTAACGTACAGTAGAGACTGGCAGGAACGCGCGAAAGCCGCACTAGATGCCAGAGTGGACGCCAAAAGGCCGGACGATGACGATGAGAACGTGGTTGCCATTCCTGAGATTGACCCGGCGGACTTTCCAATCGATCCGGCCAAGAAGCCTTATAGAGAGATGATCCTATCTAGCAACATCTCCATATTTGATTTCCGCACTTATATCTTTTCTCGGCAGTTAACTCTTCTCCTCCGGGCATCACGGGCGCCGTCACTTGTCAGCGAGGACTCCGATGCAAATCAAAAGTCTAGGAAAGGGAACAAAAAGCCTGAAGACCTGATTCTCCTAGCCGAGATCTGTGAGAGAGCAACTGAGTTCATCAGTCTTGCTGCGCGGACACTCCGATCCGATCTAGAAATCGGTCTAAAAGAAGTGGACCACCCTGCTAAACCGGAAATCCTAAGCAACCTGGTTTCGTCGTGGGCATATGCCTCTGCATCTCAAATCTTAGTCCAGACTTTCACTCCAGCGCTTACTCTTCCTGAATCTTCTCTCAACGCAGTGGACGCAGGGGACAACAGACAGAAAGATGTCCCGAAGCGAACAAGTTCGCTGATTATGCCTATTCGCCAATCCCGCGCAGTGAAAGGCGAAATAGTTTCTCACGATAGTCTCTCCTCTGTGCATACCCCAACTGGATCCGAAGGGCCAAAGCTCACGCAGAAGACAGGCTCGGAGCAACTGGCCTCCGAAAGAGGTGAGCTGCTACTCATGGCCCGCAAGCTCCTAGAAGAGATTGCTGGTCGATGCGGATGGAAAGAGACATGGACCGATCTTGATCTACTCTTCGACGATAAGGGTCCTAAGTCTGGCAACTTGACCGAAGTTTCCCTCGATGAAGAGGATTCAGAGCCAACACAGAACACTCAACCTATCAACTCTCTCAGTGGCATCGACCTATACGGGCTGAAGACAGCTCTGAGGTCCAAAAAGACGTTCCGTGGCCACTTTGAGGAGCTTACAGATAGGATGTACCGCCATCATATCGCTGCTAATCGCACGAACTCAACACATGCGGCCTTGGCGGATATGGCCATCTTGCGCTTCCGACAGAGCGACTACGGCGCAGCTGCTTCGTATTTTCATCAAATTGCACCATTTTATGGGAACAAGCGATGGACTGTTTTGGAGGGCATCATGTTAGAGATGTATGCGCGCTGCCTGAAGGAGCTCGATCGAACTGAGGAGTATGTGCGGATGATAGTCCGTCTACTGGCGAAATATGCTGCGCATACGCAGGCTCAATTGTCCAGCCGACAAAAGACGCTAGATGCGTCTGTCATTTTTGCAGAAGAAACTCTGGTATCGGAGTATGTGGAGGAGCTCTTCCGGGCATCTGGTGCGCTTCAGAAAGATATTTCAGCTCCGTTGACAGACTTCTTCGGAGATCTAAATGTCAAGCCGGTCATCCTTCATTACAGTAATAGAGACGGCTTTCAATTACAGCTATACCTACGCTTCCTTCTAGGCAAGCGAATTGACATGGACTCAATCAAGGTTCGGCTCGTCAGTGCTAATAACAATGTGCAGAGTAGCGAACATTGGATCGAGGCATCAAGCAAGGTCACCATAAAATCCTCTTCAACGAGGATTTTAGTCGATTCATCAGTATGTAACTATCTAAGCCTTCTATCGTACCTCACTAACGTGCACAGACAACTTTGCAAGGAAAGTACTTTGTGGACCATATCGAGATGCGGGCAGGTAACCTCTTGTTTTCAATGAGTGGCGGAAGGAATCTCGCCCTACCCTTGGGATTCAGGGAATCTGTTGATGAGGGAGAAGATACCCGACCATACATTCTGTGCTACCCGCCGCCGGAAGGATTACAGGCCAAGATTGTGTCACCTCATCTTGTGAATCTGGAGGCTACGCGCACGCTTGAGCTAGAACTCAACAGTGGATGGAACGACATCAAGACCGGCGTTCTCCGAGTACGACCCGCAACCGCTGGTCTCCGACTAAGAATCGCAGAGGTGGAAGTGGTCGAGGGGGACATTGAGCTGAAAGCAAACAGTGAAACGGGCAATATCGACTTCAGCCGCTTAGGACCGAACTCGATTGTTCGGTTTAGGATCCCATATACAGTCGAGGAGCATCCCGCAACGCTCTCTGCCAGGGCAGAAATCACATACGATACCGAACAAGGACGGTTCTCTTACTCATCTGCGCATGACGTTGCCACTGCTTTGCCAATCAGCGTCAATGTGCAGGATGTCTTCAAACAGCGCGTATTGTTCTCACGATTCACTATAAGCCCAGCGACTATGATTCCACTGTGGCTCTCGAGATGCAGCATTCCGAGCTCGGATGTGTATCAGGTCCAGTCGAACGTTGGCGACAGTGTCGCTATGAGAGTCTTCCCCAAACAGCCTGCATCACTACTATATAAGATCCAACCACGGGAAGAAAGTGTAACTTCTCCGGGATCACGACGATCTCTACGACTGACAGTCGACTTCACCTGCGTGGATGACGAGTGCTTTGATATGGTAGAGAAGACATTCAGAGAAAGCATTTCCCACAGTGAATTCGCGCAGTACACGACCTTGCTCACGCCACACCTTATCGATGCCTTTCGAACACAGCTATCAACCCCAGACATGGAGGTCATCGGGCTAGTCCGCGAGGCCGAAACCTTGCCATACGCAGCTGTTCGTTGGGAAGGGCTGTTGAGCGCGTTGAAGGAGCCAATGGACGACCTACGGGCTTGGCTCCGGGAGTGGCATGATGTAAGGAGTTCCCATCATCTCGAAATTTGCGTACTAACCATACTCAGAATCATCTGATTCTATCCCTCCCCGTGCAACCAACAATCCGGCAACGCCACATCATTATCCCCGTGGACATACCTGAGATCCAAGTAGTCCACACGGCCGAGCTACGGCTAACCAACCTCCCAGAGCAAGCGCCACACGCCGCAGTTGGTCAGACAATAACAGCTGAGCTGCGACTTTCCCACACCAGAAGATGGTGTTCTCCCGACCAGCGGGAGAACGCAGGCGGCCCGCTAGAATTCTCCTATGAGCTGCACGCCAACCCAGACCTTTGGATGGTTGGCGGACGGCGACGAGGGAACTTCACAGCAGATGAGGGCGAGACAAAAACATTCGCAGTCATGCTTCTACCCCAGAAAGCAGGGCACCTTTTACTGCCGGGGCTCGAGATTAGGAGCTTTGTGCCACCGCCGGTGCAGTCGCCGTCGACCAGCGCGGGAGGGGTTGCGCCGTCTGCGGTGGCGGCGGTAGCGGGGACGCCAGGGCTGCAGCGTCGGCCGATCGCCTGCGAAGTCGACTACCGAAATCACGGCGAGACAGTGCTCGTATTGCCAGATCTGCAGAGCACGACGGTGAGTCTCAGTCTGTCGGGAGGAGGACACGGCGGGGCATGGCTGGTAGATTCCGAACGGAGAGTTCAAGCATGAGCTCATCATGCTGTAGACTAGATATCACAAACAAAGACTACAAAATGTTGACGATATACTCGCATCGAGTCCATGGATCCCGAGGCCGGGATCGCGATCCTAACTTTCCAGACTGGGTGATCCTTTGAAAATTACGAATCTTACGGCCCGGTAATTGACTGCGCATTTTTTCCCACCCCACAGCAAACCCAACCGCGAACACTCAACAGAAATCACGGGCTCCCCAACAAAACTGGAGCACCACGTCGCCAGATGCCATCGGAGCTTCACAAGAAAGAGTCACGCCATCATACAGATCCCGATGTTCTTGACATGAGAATGAAGTTGTCAGCAACAGATAGAGTGTGTGATATAAGAAGAATTCGAAGATATAGCCGGTTCTCTCGTCGGTTCTGAGGCCACAAGGTCGCGATCTATGAAGGACATGGTGTGTATCACATGCAGCCTGAGGCAAGTATTCGCATGTTTGCTTCTGCAGACTTCAGAGTATCAACTTTCAAGGTGATTCTGTGCGATCGGCAATCTCATTTCTAAGATACGTAAAGGTCTGAGACTCTGAGTAACAGCGTATTATCTGCAACTAAAGAACATTGGAACCCAAGTCGAGCTATGATTGCTTGATCAAGCTTTGCGCAGTGCAGGAGTTCCTCAGCTGTGGCGAGGGCGAGGTGGCTGGCTGGGACTCTTTTCTCTATTCTCCATCCTGACAGAGTCTTGCGAGCTGCGACCGTCGGCCTTTGCTTGATACCAACCACATGAAACCTCGGAATCTAAACTTGATTTCATACTTACTTAGAATTCTGTATCAACGCCAAGACTGTTGAGAGACCAATTTCGATTTTTGCCGGAGTGTGGATGATTCTTTGCTTGATTTGCCGGGCTTGTGGCTGGTTGGGCCAAGTGAGGCGGTCTGACAGTCGCTATCGATCAGCGAGTCCACCCCCGGGTTTTGCTTTTCTCGATCTCGGCTTTCCCACTTGCGGTTGACAGTTGCAAGTCGCAACTCGTAGTTAACTTGTAAGGGGCTTGTTTGGAATCATGGGCCAGGAATGAATGGCGCTCAGCAAATAACTAATGCTCAGGCGATAGAGTCGGGTTCTGCAGCTGTTGGCCAGTAACAAGAGCACGAGCAGTCGGTCGGGGAGGAAGAGATTTGACTGGGTGGATTGCCAGGTCCCTTGATTCCGTAACTTTATCTTAAACCGCAGCCCTGGAGGCATCTGTACCTTCGCACAATTGAAACGGATTCATAATTGGAGAGCTGTGATTGGGTCTATTCTGGAAATAGGAAATCACCGGGGCAGTAGAGAAGAGATAGAAGCATAAAAGTTGAATATGCACTCAAAAATATTGGACCCTCCTCAGGACTGTTGGCAATAGGTACGTAGTCCGAGTATACACCGCATGAGAGAACCCACTGGCAGCGATCCATCGCCACATTAAGGCCGAACGAGGAACCTGTTTTTCCAGCCAATCAAATGATCTGTTGAGCTTCAAATACAGCTGCCGGTACGCTGAGGTGCAAATTTCAGCGATGATACACCGATAATCATTCTTCATGCTCAGAATGCTGGATCGTCCCTTCTGGCCGCAGCTTCTGTTGATTGCGATTCTTTCTCGCCTCTCCATTTGATTGTCGAGTTTTTCCTTGCTTCTGATTTGTCCGTGATTTTAGCAGCTTCCCCTCCCTCTGTCTTTTCCTCCCCTTAAGTTGGCTGGCTTGTGTACACCTCCTCCTCTCCTCCGGGCTCCTTTTGCGCATCCTCCCCTCCCTTTCTTCATTCCTTCAAGTCTGTGAAGTCAAGGACTCCTTGGAGTCATTCATCTCAGGTCTTGAGTCAATTTCGCGGTATAACATCCAATTTTCTGGGTCATTGGTAAGTGCAAGCAAGCTGGGCTCCTTCATCGTTCGATCAGTTCGAGCTCCTTCTTCACCAACAAAAGCTCCTTCTAACAGCTTCAAGAATTGCAGTATCAGTCCTAGCTTTCAGGATGTCTTCCACCGCACTGCCCAAGCGCGTTGCGCTCCATCGCAACCCTACCACGGAGTCCTCAGTTCCCAGCTCAGTCTCAGTCTCCCCGCTGGACTCCCCTCGCCAGTCTCCTTCCTCGACTTCCCTCTCGTCCATGGCCTCCGATGCTGAGAAGGAGGACCTCGGCAAAATGCTTGATACCTATGGTAACGAGTTCAAGATCCCCGACTACACCATCAAGGATATCCGCGATGCCATTCCCGCACACTGCTTCAAGCGCTCTGCCATCCGCAGCTTGTCCTATGTTTTCCGGGATATTGCCGTCCTTGCCACTGTTTTCTACGTCTTCCACAACTATGTCACCCCCGAGACTGTGCCCTCGTATCCGGCTCGCGTTGTGCTGTGGGCTCTGTATACCGTTGTCCAGGGTCTCTTTGGAACCGGTGTCTGGGTTCTGGCCCACGAGTGTGGCCACCAGGCTTTCTCCCCCTCCAAGGTATTGAATGATACCGTTGGCTGGATCTGCCACTCTGCTCTGTTGGTGCCCTACTTCTCGTGGAAGATCTCCCACGGTAAGCATCACAAGGCCACCGGTAACCTTGCTCGTGATATGGTCTTCGTTCCCAAGACCCGTGAAGTGTATGCCTCTCGCATCAAGAAGACCATCTATGACTTGAACGAGTTGATGGAGGAGACCCCCATTGCCACCGCCACTCACATGGTTCTTCAGCAGCTGTTCGGGTGGCCTCTGTACCTTATCACCAACGTCACTGGCCACAACAACCACGAGCGCCAGCCCGAGGGGCGTGGAAAGGGCAAGAAGAACGGCTACTTCGGTGGCGTCAATCACTTCGACCCCTCCAGCCCTCTGTACGAGGCCAAGGATGCGAAGCTAATCTTCCTGAGTGATATTGGTCTTGCCATTACCGGAACTGTTCTGTACCTGATCGGTTCCAAGTACGGCTGGATGAACCTTCTTGTGTGGTACGGCATCCCATACCTCTGGGTGAACCACTGGCTCGGTAAGTTGATCACAAATCTCATATTCATGGGCTCTCGATATTGACTGAATTAGTTGCCATCACCTTCCTTCAGCACACCGACCCAACCCTTCCCCACTACCAACCTGAGTCTTGGAACTTCGCCCGTGGTGCTGCTGCTACCATCGACCGTGAGTTTGGCTTTGTCGGACGTCACATTCTGCACGGCATTATTGAGACTCACGTTCTCCACCACTACGTGAGCACCATCCCCTTCTACCACGCCGACGAGGCCAGTGAGGCGATCAAGAAGGTCATGGGCAACCACTACCGCACCGAAGCTCACACCGGTCCCCTTGGTTTCTTCAAGGCCCTCTGGACTAGCGCTCGTGTCTGCCACTGGGTCGAGCCTTCCGAGGGAACCAAGGGCGAGAATGCTGGTGTCTACTTCTACCGCAACACAAACGGTATCGGTATTCCTCCCGTCAAGCTCACCAAATAGAGCAACCCTTGTTCGACCATCCTTCCGTACATAGAACGAATGTGTGTTGCATCTCTTTCGGTTTGATCTTGTTCGTGTGGCTGCGATTTATTGTTTGGACTTAGCTTCGAGGTATATTCTGGCCGGAACGAACAAGCCACGATATACGCCTAGCGTTGTAAGCATGCTACGCGCTTGCTCAGTGTTTTGTTTCATGGCGTATCGGGGGAGTCGTGGTGTGCTTCAAACAAAATCGTCTTCTGCCTATTCGGGGGCTCTTTAGAACGCTGTTATTATTATGCAGAAAGTGAACTTATAATCTTGGTTCTCGAGATGACTGCTGGTCTTTGTAGACTGTACAGGGGCTCCTCATGATGTAAAGACCCGGCATACAACATTCTCGCAAAGTTTAACGGGAAATAAAAGAACGAAAAGTCCTGGAAGAAAGTGGAGGATGATTTTAAGTAAAATGCGGGGGAGGCGCAGTCATGGTCCCAGTGCATCGGTATCCGGCGGTTCCGATTTTGGAACTGCCTACGTAGTACGTATCCTTCCTAGGCAGCTACTTTTGACCTCCTAAAAGATAGCTTGAGGTCTGTTCGACTCTATTTGCTTGCTAGATGGCACCGTGGTTGGTTGGTATCCAGCCCTAACCGTCATGGTGCCACGACCGACTTCTATGCGCTTGTATAAATCTACAGCATGTGAAGAATACAATACTCCATAAACAGCATGACAATCAATTGAGCTTCTGATCTTAGTTCTCAGCTAGTTCACCTCTAGGTACTTGCTGTTTCCTGCCACTGTCAAGTAAGGTTTCACGAGAACGTTTCAGAGACGTTCGGATAATCAGCCCTACATCAACCATTAGTACTAGGTAAGTCAATAAACCCCAGAACTCGAAGCCTCACCTAGACAGCTCCTGTTGTCAGACCACTCCACGGGATCTCTACCATCCATCGTCATAGTCGTCGTGGCCACCGTCATCGTCGTAGTCACCTCCTCCATGTTCATCATAATCTCCATAGTCCCCATCATCTCTGCCTCCATCCTCTCCATAGGCCTCGTGATCGCCATAATCCTCATCCGCCTCCTCATTGTTCAACCTTCTCCAAAGCCATACTTCTCATCGTCGGAAAACGCGGGATTACCCTCGAACTCCGGCTCATCAACACCCCATTCGAAATAGCTGTTGGGGCCTTTAACACGGTCTGCTGTCCCATAGTCCCTCGCGACTTCGTTGCAGATGCGAACTCCAGGAGAACAGAGATTGGGCACGGCGTGAGGGCTGTAAGGGCTGTGGAAGCTGTCGCTGTCGTGGGCGTTCTCGATTGCACGCGCTTTGTCGTGGTCTGCGAAGGCGTCGAGAATTGCCTTCGCTTCTTGAACGTCATCATCGTTGTGCATCTAAAGGGAATGGCTGTGCATGAAGTGCTGCATATTGTCTGAACCGCCTTCTTTTAGGATCTGGTAGCGGCTTTTCTCGGAGGGGTAGTCGAGGGGAGGATCGGTGTTAGACATGTTGACTCGGAGCTAGTAGCTCGTGGAGGAATTGGGGGGGTGGGATATTGAAGAGAGGAACTGTTCTCGTCGTTAGACTGGAAATTGAAAGACTATGTGGAGGGAATCTGAGAGATGCCAGAAGTGAAGTGAAGAAGGGAGTTTCGTTTGTGCAGGTACGTGACATTAACATTGCGGCTATTACAACACGGCCCGGGGGGATTCTACCATATCTTTCATTTCTTCCCCATCTCTACTCTCCGATCTTCTGGCCATGTCCCTCATATCTCCATCTACTGATATATGACGGCGCTGAGCCAGACCCTCCATTGCTCGTTGCATAAGCACCAAGGAGAACGCCTGCACAGCATCTTGTCAGTAACAGTAAGAGAAGCCTACCTACCGTGGGACGAGACTCAAGAGCAACTCACCAGTAAATCTGCCGGTTCCTCCGCTTACCAGGACAGCCTCCGCTTGCTCTTCGAACTCAAAGTCACTGTTTCCTAACACAGCAGCTGACAGTCTGTAGTGAGTGTTATCCACCGCTCTAATCTGTAGCCGCGCTCGAATCTCTTTCCTTGAAGACTGCGGTAAGGCCTTTATAACAGTTTCCGGGACCGTCACGTTCTGTGTTGCTGGTGTGTTCAGATCGTCTAGCAACGTTGTCTGGAAGCGCACATGAGGTACCAGCTTTCCTGAGGATCGAAGAAGCACAATTCCTAGGTCTATATGCTGATATTGTGTTAAGAAGACCGTGACGCCTACTTCCTCTCCCTCTTCTTTCGGAACGAACGAAACGTCTACACCATATGTAAAGTACGTATGGCTCTGTCGACGCGTGATCAACGTGATGGACGATGAGTCGGCACTTCCCTCGCCAGAACCAGTTATATTGTGCCGGGAAGGCAATAAACGCAGGCTAAAAGGACGCTCTCTCGGTGACACGGTAAAGACGCCTTCTTCAGGGAATCTCCAAAAGAGAAAGTGCTGAGGGATTTGTGTCCCAGGAGCAAAATCGATCCGATCTGCAGCATCAACGTACTGCCCTTTTCCCGGTATTTTTCTGTTGAAGGGCTTCGGTAGCTCCCAGCCTGACATTCGGCCCCGTACAGGGTCAAGAACAGGCCACTCGCCTTTGTCCCATGTCACCGCAAACAAGACTGTCTCTCGGCCCATCGGGTAAACCCTCCATTCTGGGCCAGAGCGTGTCGCCAGTGCAACTCCCCACCAGTTACCATCAGCATCTTGGAAGAGGTCCGCATGACCGACGGTCTGGAAGTATTCGGTGGTGTTGGTGTTCGTCAGGATGGGGTTCCCACTATATCCTTCGAAAGGCCCAGTAACGCTTGTCGAGCGAGCAATGACTTGCTGGTGGCCAAGCTCAGTACCTCCCTCTCCGATGCAAAGATAATACCAGCCATCTTTTTTATAGATATGAGGCCCCTCGGGAAGGCCAGCACCTGTACCGTTCCAGATCCTATATGACGGTCCAGTGACCCCAGTCTCAAGGTCAAGTGTCGTCTGCGATACCCCCGCATAGGAGATGTAAGCGATATCATCCTCCCAAAAGATATCGGGGTCAATATCACCGATCTCAAATCTCAACGGGTCACTCCATGCGTCATTTGAGTAAATATTCTCCGTGGAGAAAAGCAACCCTTGAAAACTAAAGCCGGGATACATCGAGACATACGAGGTCAGGAGGTAGAACTTGCCCTTGCGGTACCTGATTGTTGGCGCCCATAAGCCATCCTGCTGTGTCTGCGAAGTACTATTCCCGATCTCAGGAACTTGGCTTCGGCGAGTAACGACGTGGCTGACAAGTTTCCAGTTGATCAGGTCCTTACTTGCGTATATTGGAGTTCCTGGGAAGGTAAGAAACGAGGAGGTGGCGCAGAAAAAGGTATTGTCTTCTTCGGGGACAAAGGTGCAACTAGGGTCTGAGTGCCAGCCGGGAAGGATGGGGTTCGTGAAGGTTGAGTTCCTTCCTGCGCTTGCCGGAGACATGATTGACAGGGCTAAAAAGGCTAATGCTTGTAGAGACCTCATGATCGGAGACTCATTGGAAAGACGTCTTGTGTCTCCAATTAGCATTGACTGCGCGGGGGCGCTTTATGACTATATATACTCATGGGCAATTCAGATGGCTCCTGCGGAGTCGGTAGTTATTGGTGGGCAAATATATACATCTGCTCGCTTTAAACGGATTTAGCCGGCCATTTAGACGGGTGTCCAAGTTCAGCACGGAGACTGCATAGACTGGTTGCCGAGTCGGTTATCCGGTATATTTAGCTATAATATATACACTAGTTATGATTATTTATTGCAGAGGGAACGAACACAAACGGCCGATCGTTATTGCGGGGAAGATCCAAGTCTGACTCGGACATCAAAGATTTCTCCCCCTCCTACTGGACTTCCTAGGTACTTAGCTCCTTCAACCACCAGTTCCTGCTTGTGGCTGGATGACCGCATACTCAAAGTAGCCGCACCAGATAGGTATTTGACGCTTTTTTCCATCTTGCTCGCCGGCACCATGTTCAAGAAGAAGCCCACTGTGAGTGTACCCCGCATCACCCAACCCCTCCGGTCCTGGCTCTATCGGAAATCAAATCCTCACACCCACCTCACCAGATCAAAAACCTCTCGCCAATTCGATCTTCAGATCGCCGGAAAATTGCCGACCAGATCATCAGCGACTACAAGATCGAGATCCCCTCGAACCCTCCACCCGAGTCCAGCGCCGACCCGAACCCCGCGACACCCGCGCAGCCAACCCTCACGTCCATCCGAAATGCTCTCCTTCCCGAAAACTGCCTCTCGGCGCGCTTCACAACAACCGCTGGCCCTGACCTACGCGAAGTTCAAGGCACTGTGTACGTAGGCTCCCACACCGACGCTGAAGAACGTGTATTATGGTTCCGCATCGACCAAGGGCCCGGCGCGGACAAGCGTCTATATCCTACCGTCTACACGCTCTGGCATAATCCAAATATTGTACCGTTGCTCTACACCCCGGAATTCGTCATGGGGAAGCTCCGCGCAGGTGCAGATTTGATGACCCCTGGCCTGGCAAATGAGCCGCCGTTTCCTGAGCGCGCTGTCAAGGATGCGGTTGTTGCGGTTACGAGCTTGGATAGGGAGACTGTGCCGTTGTTTGTGGGAATTTGTGAGATTGATGTTTCGGCTCTGGGGGAGGTGCAGGGGACAAAGGGGCATGCTGTGCGGGGGATCCACTGGGAAGGGGATGAGCTTTGGGCTTGGAGTCCGTCTTCGAGACCGGGTGTGCCGGCTCCGGAGTACTTGGAGGGATGGGATGAAGAGGTATCAGAGGAGGCGGAGACTGGAGAGATTGAAGGTGGAGTGGAGGGGCTAGCTTTGGAAGATGAGGGTCAAGATGCTGGTCCAGAAGGTGTCGAGCAACTCGCCGAAGAGCAAGAAGAAGAGCCGATTGTGGAGGAGAAAGAGCCTACAACGAAAGGTACGCTCGCTGTTCTCCCTTCACGTCAAGTACTAATGGGAGCAGAGATTGATGATGCCTTTGAAAAGGCTTTCCTATATTCTCTATACAAGCTGAAGCAGGATAATCCATCTGCGCCAAATCATGGACTGTCTCTTCCAATATCACCATCCGCCTTGATCGCCAACATGATCACCCCATATCTACCCATATATACTGCACAGCAAGCCCAGTACTATCAGATCAAAAAGACAAGCTGGAAGAACGTGAAGAAGTTCATCAAGTACCTCGACAAGCAGGTACTGGTCAAGTCAAAAGACCGCAGTGGCCAGGAGACAGTGATTTTAGATGTGGACTTTGACGACCGTCGAGTCGTCAACTTCACCCCATACCGACTTCCGAAGAATGTGGCCGAGAGCGCAGGAAAGCAGTCAAACGCTGCCGGCAAGAAACCTGCTACAACGACAGGTGCCGACCCTTCCGTTGGACAGACACTTACAGTGCAGACTCTCTACCGCCCGACCCCGAAACTCACACCGACGATATTCCCCTCTCTGTCCAGTACCCATCCTGGAAACTACTACAAGTACTCCGACGTCTCTAAACACCTCGACCAGTACATCCAGGCTCACGACCCCTCTATCGTGGACCCACAGAACAAACGAATCCTTACCCTGACGCCATTTCTCGCCAACACAATCTTCGCTTCTTCCTCCGCCGATGACAGAAATACCCTCGCCCGCGGCAAGACAACCCGCGATATGCTGCTGAAACGGCTGATGGAAGACTCCACCCTAATGGCACCACACTATGCAATCCTCAAATCCGGCCAGACTCTGTCAGACGTTAAACCCAAAGCCGGCGCAACACCCAAGGCCAACGTAACCCTCGAACGCCGCACAGGCTCCAAGACCGTCACCAAGGTATCCAATTTGGAGATCTTCGGAATAATTCCGAACCTCCTCGCGGAAGAACTCCAGAAGAAATGCGCCAGCAGCACAAGTGTCTCCCAGGCTACCGGCGCAGCAAAGGGTGTAATGGAGGTTCTCGTCCAGGGCGATCAGCGCAAGACAATAGACACCGCACTCACTCGGCGAGGGCTGAAATCGCAATGGATTGACGTGGTGGATAAGACCAAGAAGAAGAAATAGTCTTCCTCTAATACTCTCTTCAGTAGATAAGATATAATTAGCGTTTGGACATCTACTGTCCACTTGGATAACCAGGTACCTCCAGAAACAGACCTTGACTCTCACAGAAAGTGCACGGGTAGAGCGGCCGGCGAGCAGTTCATCTCCGGCTAACCTACCTATACTTCTCCCGAAAAGTAATCGGACATGGATAGGTCCGAACCCCTCCCCCGCCCCTCCGGACGCATATAACCTCCGCATCCTGCATCCGTCTCACTTGATCTAAAATCAATCATATTCACAGTATTGGACTTAAATCCTCAATATGCCCGTCTACCATATCGGTTCCCATCCCCCGCCCCACTCCGTCCCCAGCTCTTTTCTGCGGACTTTCTAATAAGCTAAAACCACAGTGCTCTTCCGCCTCAAACAAGGCGTCACCACCGCCCAACTCCAAGACTGGTCGTCCATCGCTCAAAACATGGTCGGCAAGATCCCCGGCTTGATCTCGCTCAAGGCTGGGCAGCCACTCCCGATCTCAATCCCGCGCGCAAAGGGATTCGACATGGGGCTTGTTGCGGTGTTGGAGAAGCCGGAGGATTTGGCGGGGTATGCGGTGCATCCGGCGCATCTGGAGTGAGTTTCGCTTTCTACCGTGGTTGCGAGCTGCGGGTTCGGGTGGAAGACCTGATGGACTGATGTGTTTTGTAGGGTGCATAAGTTGAGGGAGGAGTTGTGCGAGGATACGTTGGCTTATGATCTGGAGTTTTGAGGAGTCTCCTTCATTTTTGAGGGCTACGGAGAGAACAGAAGTATAAAGAATCAAGTGTCCTCCTATCAGGAGGAATAAGCAAGCAGTGGTATTGAGTATACTTTTGCCCATCCGGAAACAGTCGAATATGGAAACAAATGCAAGTAAATGCGGCATAGATCATTACTCTTACTCCTTGGTGTCGACCTTCTTGGAAGGGTGATCACCGTTCGCCTCTTCGTCACGGGAGCGCTTCTGGCCCGTGGAGTCGGCAGAGCTCTGTACGACGGGAACACCACTGGGTTTGTTAGTTAAGGTTATTATGCTGTTTGGGAGGTAAGTAAGTGTCTTACCGAGAATCTTTCTCGACTTCGCGGCGCTCGGGCTGCTGGTCCCGGTCATCCTTGAAGCCGCGCTTCTGATCTTGATCCCGTCGCTCCCTCCAATCGCGCCTATCATCACGGTTGTCGCGGTTGTCACGGCGTCCTCCGCGACCGCCACGGCCGCCACGACCTCCACGACCGCCCCGGGATTGGCCACGGCCACGGCCGCCGCTGGGCCTGACACGGCCGGCTTCAATGTCCTTGACCTTCTCGTCACAGTATTCCTTCTTACTCTTGATTATGAGATCTTGACCATTCCACTGAGGTTTGGGTTCAAGCTCGAGGAAAGCCTTCTGCTTCTCCTCAGATTCAAATTCAACAAACACGCTACCCTTGAAGGACTTATCGTAGGATCGGCGGAGACGGATGGCGTTGACTGGGCCGTACGGGGCGAAAAAGGCTTCGATGTCAAGCTGTGTGGTGGGCTGCTCTTCTCCAAATCCCTTAGCGTAAACGCTGCGAGCCATAGCCTTGTCTTCAAACACCTTGACGACTGTAGGATCGTGGAAATCCTTCACGGACTCGGGAAGAGGAACCTTACGGCGAACGGAAGTCTCGTTGTCAGTCAGCTCAAGGACCTCGGAAGTCTTGAGGGCGTCGACAATGGCGCTGAAGGGCTGGAAGCGGCGCATGCGCTTGAAAGAGTGCAGGATGTCGAGAGGGACAGAGTTGTTCTTGCTACCGCCGACCTTGGAAAGGAGGAACTTGTCCATTGGGAGATTGGAATCGGAGAAGTAGAACTCGACTTGCTTGCGGATCTCAACAGGATCGCTGGTCTCCTCCTGCGCAGATGGGTCAAACTTGCTCTCATTGCGACGGCGGCGGTCTCCGCGACCACGGTCTTCCGTCCGGCTCTCGGCTTCTCTCTCTGTCTTTTCTGACTTTTCACCTAGCTTCGCGGCCGCGGCGACGATACGGGCCTCTTCGGCGTCTTCAGCCTTGTCGGCAGGGGCCTCCTGCTTCTCGGTACCATTAGCAGAGACATCGGCCTCGCCCTTCAGCTCTGCAAGAACATCCTGAACATCCTTCTCGGCTTCAGCGTTGGTTGCCTGCGCAGTGACAGGCTTCTGTTCCTCAGCCATGATGTATTATTTTATGCGACGAGTAATCGCGGAGTAGAATGCGAGTGAGGGAGAAAAGGAATAGGTAAAGAAATAGCGTTCTAACTCGATGAGCCGGTCAGCAAGTGGTTTCACTCTTGAAAGAGAGCTATCAAATATATGCGGGAACATAAATCACGATAGAGTGACTCAAGACCGCGGAGAGGGCATCGCAAGAGAGTCGGCGCGGCCAAAAACGAGCGAAGTCTGCATGATAGCAGTGCGCAAGCACGCCACGGCATCGGGAAACATCATGCTCCTTACCTCAATTCTGTCAATATCGCTTGTATTTCCTCTGGAAAGTGACTCGCAGAAAATAAAACACTTTCTAGAAGTGAAAGATGGAGACTGGAGAAAAAACTGCGGCGGGGGAAATTTTCTGAAATTGTGAGCTGCGGAGCTCAAAGTCGCCCAGGGTTGTCGCCTGAGGCATAATTTGACTCACCTGGAGCTAACCACTTTGGGACAGCTTATACAGCGGGCGGTCTTCTTCCCTCCATCTGGCATCCCATCCCTCACTGCTCCAGGGACGAGATTCTAGTTGTAAAGGAATCAATTGTAAGCTGATGAGTCGAGGATGGTCTTCTCACGTGCTACATTGCTGATACTCATAGCAGTGCCTCTGTGGTCTATCCGCACGTTGGGCAGTATGCTTTGCAAGCATTGTCGTCGCTATGGGTGTTCAGGGCGCCTGCCTTGCACCTTCCATCTGACCCAGCCTGGATAGTGAGCTCGGACTTTACGCCTTGCTACCGTCTTGACGGCTCAACATCTGGTCTTCCTAGCCAGCTCACTTTCTGTATCGAAATATCAGCAGTTTATCTATCGGCATTGGTTACAGCGCTGTGTTTGTATCCCACGTCGAGTACGCCAATGGCAACAATAGCGCTGCATCTATACGATCCTCTACTCGGCCAGTTAGCAACATCGAGTGCCAACAGACATCCGCGCCTCATCTCTTAGCACTCCTCACACGCAACCCTCTTTAAACAAAGTGGTCTGCCCATCTACAACGGGGTCGCTGAATCTTTACTGGCAGAATGGATGACACCAGCAGCCCAAAGTTTAAATGGCCCGCCAGAGATGTAAGTATTCAAACCTTGCCTGGTTGAGTCTTCCAACTAACATGATTCGCCAGATAATCTTCATTACGACCATCAGTCCGTTTATGCTCGCAGCCTTTATCGAATGGGCCCTGTTCCTTGCTGCGTTTATATACTGCCTCGCGAAAGTGTACCAGAAAGCCGACCACTGGAGCATCAAGGCTCTCGCTGTTGCAATGATAATCATTTTCTCAACGCTGAGGTAACTCTCACCAATGTGCTTGTATAAAAACACGGGCTGACCATTATCAAGAGGAATTTTCCTCCCCGTGATGATTACGACCCTTCCTCTGCCTCCGCACGTAAATCACCGCTTTCCCCCTGCCTTGGTCTCCTTTCTCCAGTGGTTCGCATTCTGGGCGTTTGCCGGACTTCTTACACTGCCATGGCTGTTTTGCATTTACAGAATCGTCACCAACTCCATAGGGAAAACGCAAAGGATGAAGGAGATACTCGACGCAAAGACTGCACCAAAGATTGTGATCATCATGCCAGTCTATAAGGAGGAACCGGAGGTCTTGATCAAGGCAGTTGATTCAGTTGTCAGCAGTGACTACCCCGGAAGCTGTATTCACGTTTTCCTCTCATACGATGGCTCTTTCATCGATGAGCCCTATCTGCGGGTAATTAATCATTTAGGAATCCCAATATCTCTCCGAAAGTATCCCCAGAGTATTGACGTGACATACAAGGGAGCAAGGATTACAGTGTCCCGCTTCAGACACGGTGGCAAGCGTCATTGTCAGAAGCAAACATTTCGAGTCATTGACAAAGTATACGCCGAGTATCTCAAGCAGCACGATAATCTTTTCCTCCTTTTTATTGATTCAGACTGCATGCTTGACCGACTCTGTCTCCAGAATTTCATGTACGACATGGAGTTAAAACCAGGAAGCAAGCACAATAAACTAGCCATGGCCGGAATAATCACCTCAACTACTGAGGAGAATACTCTCATCACTGTTCTGCAGGACATGGAATACATCCACGGCCAGCTATTCGAGCGATCTGTCGAGTCCGGTTGCGGTGCGGTGACCTGTCTTCCAGGAGCGCTGACAATTCTTCGCTTCTCTGCTTTCCGCAAAATGGCTAAATACTACTTTGCGGATAAGGCTGAGCAATGTGAAGACCTGTTCGACTATGGGAAATGCTACCTCGGCGAGGATCGTTGGCTGACGCATCTCTTCATGATCGGAGCCAAAGAGCGCTATCAAATACAGATGTGCACGACGGCTTTTTGCAAAACCGAAGCGGTACAGACATTCCGCAGCCTGCTGAAGCAACGACGGCGGTGGTTCTTGGGGTATATTACAAACGAAGTATGCATGCTCACTGACGTTCGGCTTTGGAAACGATATCCTCTGTTATGTCTCGTTCGGTTGTTGCAGAACACCATTCGAACAACTGCACTTCTGTTCTTCATCCTCCTCATATCCATCATGACAACTTCTAGCAGAGTTGATGACTTGCCTGTCGGGTTCGTTGTGATCTCTCTTGCCCTCAACTATGCGCTCATGTTCTACTTTGGCTTGAAACTCAAAAGATACAAAGCCTGGCTCTACCCGCTCATGTTCATTTTAAACCCTTTCTTTAACTGGTTGTACATGGTTTACGGAATATTCACCGCAGGGCATCGTACATGGGGAGGGCCTAGAACCGACGCTGCCAGGGCTGATGAGCACACTACGCCAGGACAAGCCGCAAGACTGGCCGAGGCACAGGGGGACGAATTGAATGTCGAAGTGGAGACCTTTCGAGCAGGAGCCGAGAAGAAGGGAGTGCCTGTCCGCCCACCAGAGAAGCTCACAGGGCACTTTGCCACCGAGGATCCCGCCCCTCCAAATGGGTTCTTTGGCACCACCTACGATCCCGAATCGGGCCTCACTAAATTCATGTCTCCACTCCCAGATATCCCCCGAATCGGCCTTCATCCACCTTGGTCGACGGAATCTGTGTTCTCAAATGAGTCTGGCTGGGAATCCGTCGAATTGCCGCAGAACGTCGAAACGCTAATGAATGAAGAGAAGTTGTACCTCAATCGCAAGGTACAGGGGTCATCAACGTCTCGCCTTAGTGTTGATATTACCAGCGACGCTCAAGAGCTAGAAGATTCGGGCTCGCCGGGGCCAACTAGTGATACCGAGTCCACTGCGCTGGATGATCAAGCTAGCCAAGTATCATCACAAGATATTGGTATAGCGGTAAATCGTTCTCACGAGCATAGTGTTGTAACGAGTGAAACTCTCACTCCGGAGTCGTCATGCCAACCCCAAAGCTCGTACGACTCGACGGACCCCCTGATGTTGGACAGGTGCGTCTCGTCTGTGGAAGCAGCTCAACTGCAGCGGTTAAGCAAGGCACCGCAAGCAGCAATGTCTCGGAAGCGAGGAACCGTTGCCTGAGCATTTGCATGGTGTTAGAAGTGGGATGTCAGTTTAGCAGCATTGGTTATTGAGAACCGTTTATGTATGATTATACTGGAGGTATATCCTTCATACTCTATTAGCATATCCATTTTCGAGGCTTCATCCATGTTCGTCTCGAGGGTCCCTGTGTAAGGCTTCAGGCGGTAGTTACCTCATAGCTTGTCCATTCAGCCCTACTCAGGCGGGGCAGCCGATGGCCCCGGCGAATGGTAGCTTGCCAATCATGTCTGGTTTCCGCATCACAACGTGCTGTTGAGTCAGATGGAAGTAATCGCGAAAGTTGATAGTCACTGCGGTCAAAGATGAACCTATAATAAGATCCAGCACGTTAAGAGCCGTGACGACGACGACGATGGCCTAGCGAAGCGATATCGAGATATCGATAAGCGACCAACCCCTCCAACAATGATGTGATTCTGCCGGGAATGGGCGGGCGGTGAAGGAGGGGAAAATCGAGTAGGAGCCAGAAGGTTCGATGGGCACCAACCAGCCAAGGGGGTGAGGCTGCACAGAGCAAATTTATCTGAAATCCATAATAATAACAACATCTGCTCTCCCAGTCCGTGATCTAAAATCAAATTAACCAGTAAACCCATTGAAAAACCATTATCTACAGCATCTTTCGTCTACCTGTCAGTGCCAGAGTGGACCAGAAAGAGAAAGAAAGAAAGAAAGAAAAGAAAAGAAAAGTCTTGACCGCTTGCTGGCCCTAGCCACACCTCCAGATCCCAGAGAAGCCTACGAGAAGTGGCGCCGCTACTGCAAATTATTACCATCGCCGAGTCTCTCCTCCCTCCTCTCACTCTCCTCTCTATCTCTCTTTGCAACACCCCATCTACCCATCCATTTCTCCCCCCCCTCGATCCACCGTCACAATGACTTCCGTCGTCGGCATTGATTTCGGTGCTCAAAGCACCAAGATTGGTGTTGCCCGCAACAAGGGTATCGACATTGTGCGTATCTACCCCATCTACCCAATTTTACCATTTTCCCCTCCAACTCCGGAACTAACCTGATATCAACTCCGTTAGATCACCAACGAAGTTTCCAACCGACAGACCCCGTATGTTCGCCTTGTCTTTACTACTCCCTCCCTTTTTACTTTTTTTTTTTGTTTTTTACGACCCGAGAAACTAACATCCATTTGCGATCAGTTCCCTCGTCGGTTTTAGCGCCCGAAGCAGACACATCGGTGAAGCCGCAAAGACGCAAGAGACTTCCAACCTCAAGAACACCGTTGGCAACCTGAAGCGCCTAATTGGCCGTACCTTCAGCGACCCTGATGTTCAGATCGAGCAAGAATACACTGTTTCACAACTATGTGACGTCAACGGCCAGGCCGGTGTCGAGGTCAACTATCTGGGCAAGCGGGAAAAATTCTCCGCCGTCCAGTTGGTCGCCATGTACCTGACCAAGATCCGGGATATTACCTCCAAGGAGCTGAAGCTCCCCGTTTCAGATGTCACAGTCAGTGTTCCTGCTTGGTTCACTGATGTCCAGCGCCGTGCCATGCTCGATGCTGGTGAGATTGCTGGCCTCAAGATCCTCCGACTGATCAACGACACCACTGCTACCGCTCTTGGATACGGAATTACCAAGCTCGACCTTCCTGGACCCGAGGAGAAGCCTAGGCGGGTCATGTTCGTCGATATCGGTTACAGTGACTACACTGCCTCCGTTGTCGAGTTCCGCAAGGGCGAGCTCAACGTCAAGTCGACCGCCTACGACCGCCATTTCGGTGGCCGTAACTTTGACAAGGCCCTGACTGAGCACTTCGCTGAGGAGTTCAAGGAGAAGTTCAAGATTGACATCCGCAGCAACCCCAAGGCCTGGTCTCGCACTCTTGCCGCAGCCGAGAAGCTCAAGAAGATTCTCTCGGCTAACCCCGCTGCTCCCATGAGCATTGAATCTCTCATGGAGGACGTTGATGTTCGTGCCCTCGTCAAGCGCGAGGAGTTGGAGGAGATGGTCAAGTCTCTGTTGGACCGTGTCACAGTTCCTTTGGAACAGGCTCTCGCCGAGGCTAAGCTCAAGCCTGAGGATATTGACTACATTGAGATGGTTGGTGGCTGCACTCGCGTCCCTGCCATCAAGGATGCTGTCAGCAAGTTCTTTGGCAAGACTCTCTCTTTCACCCTCAACCAGGATGAGGCCATTGCCCGTGGCTGTGCTTTCAGCTGCGCTATCCTCTCCCCCGTCTTCCGTGTCCGTGATTTCTCCGTTCACGACATTGTCACATACCCCATTGAATTCACTTGGGAGCAATCCGCCGATATCCCTGATGAGGACACCAGTTTGACAGTCTTCAACCGTGGCAACGTCATGCCCTCCACCAAGATCCTTACTTTCTACCGCAAGCAGCCTTTCGATCTTGAGGCTCGCTACGCCCAGCCCGACCAGCTCCCTGGTAAGATTAACCCCTGGGTTGGCCGTTTCTCCGTCAAGGGCGTCAAGGCCGATGCCAACGACGACTTTATGATCTGTAAGCTCAAGGCCAGGCTTAACCTCCACGGAATCTTGAACGTCGAGTCCGGATACTATGTTGAGGACGTTGAGGTCGAGGAGCCCGTCGCCGAGGAGGGCGAGAAAAAGGAGGGTGATGTAAGTTTTAACTCAAGATCCTGCTAAGCTGACTCTCTTGCTAACATCTGGCCAGGCTATGGACACCGACAAGGGTGACGAGCAGCCCAAGAAGACCCGCAAGGTCAAGAAGCAGGTCCGCAAGGGCGACTTACCCATCTCCACCGGCACTGCTGCTCTTGAGCAGTCTATTAAGGACACTTGGCAAGAGCGCGAGAACTCCATGTACATGGAGGACAAGCTGATTGCCGAGACGGATGAGAAGAAAAACGAGCTCGAGGGCACCATCTACGAGATGCGTGACAAGATTGAGACCATCTACGCTGATTTCGCCAGCGAAGACGAGAAGGACAAGTTGCGGGCTAAGCTCACAGATCTCGAGGTACGCATTTTCTGTGATCAAACAATCAAGGTTACAGTTTCTAACATTAGACTAGGACTGGCTGTACGAGGATGGCGAAGACGCCACCAAGTCCGTCTACGTGTCTAAGCTTGACGAGATTCGCTTTGTCGCTGGACCTATCATCCAGCGCCACAGAGAAAAGCAGGATGCTGAGCGCCAAGCTATTGAAGAAGAGGCTGCGAAGAAGCGGGCCGAGGAGGAGGCTAAACGCAAGGCCGAAGAGGAGGCCAAGAAGGGCGCCGAAGAGAAGAAGGAGGACAAGCCCGACGCGGAGATGACAGACGCTCCCACAGAAGGCGAAGCCGCCCCGGAGGCTGCTGAGAAGCAGTAAGCGGTTCAAACGGAACCCCCGAACCCATTCGTCTCTCCTGCGTCATTGAGCCTACGCATATACAGCTTGATGATAAACGCCATGAATAAACACCCAATTTTGTTCGACTGCTCTTTTCTTTCTTCGTTTACTCCCCCCTCCCGCGAAACGACAGTTGTAGAACGATTTTCTTCTTCTTATTTCCTTGACGAAGCTTTATGCGAAGAGGTTGTGATTCGACCAAGTTTTTTTGCTTGCTTCTCTGGACACGCATCATCCATGACATGACTGGGAGGATTAGATATACGACATGTGGATAGACCGCTGGCGAAAAGTAATGATAGTTCGCTAATACTAGAGGATATAATGCTCCTATCCATCTCTGAACCCTGTATACTTGTCCTCGTAGTCTCCTAATGCCCTACTTGGACGGCCACCTCCAATGCGAAGTCAATTGATCAATTCAATTGCCCCCAGCGGACGGGAATGTTAACCCTAATCTCGGCTGCCCCGTGATCGGCCGAGACCAATTTTTCCCATACTTTGCGGTTCTCTTCGGTGTTTAATTGCTTTCACTCTACACTGTATTTAACTATAATAATATCCATTTTATTCTAACTCAGTGAAGCACCACTGATGGAGACTTTGAACAACCCGATTTTTACTCGCTTTTTGATGCTGTGCCTATTGAAGAAATTCCAACGCGCTTGCTAGCAACCACCTGCAAATGCAAGGAGCAGGAAGGACACAGTCGTATGCATCCCAGCCAGCAAGAGACCCTCAATTGACTGTTATAAACTGCTCAGGGCGTGAGCAGCATTGAACTAGTTTCAGGGGCTATGATCTTGTGATCTCATATAACATACATGTGCAAAATTTGCCGTCATCTGGTCCCGTAGCTTAGTCGGTTAAAGCGTCAAGCTTATAGCTTTCTTATGAGGGAGTCTTGGCGATCGCGAGTTCGATCCTCGCCGGGACCAGGTCTTTTTTTTTTATTCATCTTTTATGAGCCTGCCTTCCCATCCATCCTCCATGACTCTGATGGCGTACCATATTGTTTTCGTGGCAGTCTTCAGTTCCTATCTTTCTTTCATCGATCTTCTGCCTCGAATTGCGGCAGACTTGCTAGGTCTCGTGACCCGTATCCTTTGCGGAGGTACCACTCTACCAGTCACGAAACGCGGAGCAAGTGCTAGTCTAGTTAGTGGGACCGCTTGTCAGCATCCAAGATACAGCATTTGACTCTTGTGCATGGGCTGTCAATAGTAAAATCAGATTCCTCATAGCTAGAGCTGTCAGCTCAGAGCATCCAATAAAGTTCGTCTTGGCCGTAGGGCGTAGGGCGTAGGGTAGGGAGCACAAAGTTGAAAGAGCATGCAGCAGTATGTAACCAACCCTGTGCTTATCGCCGGTAGGGCCGAGTGGGGACAGCCGTTCGGGAAGGATGGCACGCGAGAGATCCATCTCTCCTTCATCAGGTCATGACCGTCATGGACCCCTACAGGGCCTACACCTCAGTCCTACTACGCTTCTAGCCTCCATCCAGTCTCTAAGATTATAATATTCTTCTCTTCCTCTTGAGTCTGACGCAGACATGGCCGGACGAAGGCTAACGCATGCCCAGGGCTTGTCCTTCAATATCACCACCCCCCTTGCGATCGATAGGGAATAAGTTAATAAAGCAGCCTAGCACTAGCACTCTTGTAAATCCAGTTCCTGAACTCCTGGTGGAGCCAGCTTTGAGGGTATCTTTAAATTGCCCCGCTTCTCATCGACAGATGGGCAAATTAGGAGAACCTGCTCGGCTCGTTGACGTCCCTTTTTTTTTTGCAGGCCCTGACTGTCGCCCAAAAACTCTTGGTCCATTTCCGGCTCCGACCCCTCGTGAGCTCCTGACTTTCTGTCTTCTCCTCTCCGTCTTCATCTGCGCAGCATCTTCACTCTCGTTACTATATACTCCTCTATACCTCCTTCTCATAGTATCTATCTTTTGTCAGTCTGTCAATAACGAGCCCTTCGCTCGCCGCCACCTAGAGCGCCCTTGCTATTCGGAGACGGAGTCACATCGACCCTGATTTATCTCGATTCACTCTCGTGTCGTATCTTTAATGCGCCATTTTTATTTGTCTGAGCTATACTCATCCTGTTGCGACTTCACGGATTCAGAATGCGAACGGGGACCTGATCCTTGTGTGTTTCCGACCTTAGAATCTGCCCATCCCTTCCGACCCCGAGATGATCTCTCGCGGCATGCTGGCAACCGTCGGTGCCATCTGGACAGTCGCGGCCATAGCGGCGCCCAGCCCTGCTTCAAGCAATGCACCGGTACCCAGCGTCCACGGCACCGTCATCGATCATAACGAGCCCTATTCCCTATGGACCAAGTACGGTCTCAACAAGTCAGAGGAATACAAATACTACCAGGAGCCGGGGAACGATGAGATCCATGCTCATTATGACTCCCGATTCTTCAAAGAGCCCGTACCAAAAGAACAGCGCTCGAAAGTGTTGACCCACATTATTCACTCGTACTTCGAGTACTTCAATGATCATGGGTTAGAGACATGGTTGGCGCACGGAACGTTGCTGGGATGGTGGTGGAATGGAAAGGTATGCACCATCTGCGTTCTTTTTTATATGCACTATACTCATGGCTGGTTAAAGATTATGCCCTGGGACTGGGATATCGATACGCAAGTCTCCGAAGCCACGCTCTTCCGTCTCGCAAACGATTTTAACGGCACCGTTGCCACATATAACACCACCGAGCCTGACGAACAACACTCCTACATTCTCGATGTCAATCCCTGGGCGCGACAGCGTGACCGTGGAAATGGGCTCAACATTATCGACGCTCGGTGGATTGACATGCAGACAGGACTCTATATTGATATCACGGGATTAAGTCGTTTGAATAAAGAGAAGCCGAACGAGTTTGGGTGCAAGAACAACCACAATTACTTGATCAGCGACATATACCCGCTCCGTGCCACTTTTTTTGAGGGCGTGGCTGCCAAGGTACCTTTCCGGTACGAGTCTGTTCTGACAGATGAGTATCAGGAAAAGGCATTAACGGATACGCACTACAACAAGTGAGTCCGATGCCGCAATCTGAATCGTAAAAAGGAAGCTAACAGAATCAGATATACTTGGGACCCGGAGATTCAAGAATGGATCTCCGACGAGATCATCGCCGCCAAAAAAGAGAAAGAAGAGGAAAAAGATGATCGACAGTATGAGTAGTACGTTGTTGTTTCGTTCGCTCGTTCACACGACTATATCGCGCTACGTGTACCATTCAGTGTTGCCTTCTCGTCTGTACAATAGTTCGTTATGGGTTAGTTGGAGTTAGCGGGTACGGAGTCATGGTTGGGAGCATCGCTATACCAGGATATATCACTTTATCGTTAGAACCAGTTATAGTATCACTAATACTTATCATTAATCGAGTTGTTTTGATTGCCTGCATACTTCGTAGTAGTTCTGTTGCAACAATTTCCGGTCAATCTCCGGGGCTGACTAACCCAGCGTAGAAAGGCATCGAAGATCAGCGGATTCATCATCACCACCTCGGCCATCTTATAGAACCACCATGTCGCCGTCGCCGACCCTCTTAATCCCTCCATACCTCAGACACATCAGCATCAATCATGGCTGACGAAATGGCAGAGCTAACCCTTACAGTCAACCACCAGGGGACCTCCCACCCCATCACCCTACCTGCAACAGCCACCCTGGAAGACCTCAGCACAACCCTCGCCTCCACCCTTCACATTCCCCCAGAGACGCAGAAACTTCTCATAGCGCCCAAACCAGGCATGCAAAAGGCTCCCTTTCCACGAACACCCCTCTCCGAAATCCTCCCTCTATCCTCCCCAAAGTTCAAAATCACCCTCCTCGGCACACCCACACAAGAAATCACCAACCTCAACACGCAAGGTGTAGAAACCCGGAAACGCGAGGCGCATCGGACCGCGGCACAAGCCGATGCACGGGCGAGACACCGCTCCGAGTCTAGGAGGGCAGGCGGGGGAGTCCACACCATCTCCTCTAGTAGTGGGAACTACACCTTTCATCGCCTCGAGCCTCTCCAGCACCTACCTAACCCCTCTCGCTCTCTGACTTTCCTCACCCGCCTCCGCGACGACCCGGGCATCCGCTCCGCCATGGCAAACCATAAGTTTTCTGTTCCGCTGCTTACGGAAATGGATCCTGCCGAGCACACGACCTCTGAGTCGCGAACCCTTGGATTGAACCGTAATAAGGGCGAAGTTATCGAGCTTCGACTCAGGACGGATGCGTACGACGGGTATCGCGACTACCGGACGATACGGAAGACGCTGTGCCATGAGCTCGCGCATTGCGTGTTTAGTGAGCATGATCGGGACTTTTGGGATCTGACGAAGCAAATTGAGGGGGAGGTGGAGAAGGGGGATTGGAAGAGTGGTGGGAGGCAGGTGGGGGAAGGGGAGTTTTATAATCCTGGAGATTGGGAGAGCGAGGTGGAGGGGGGGCATGTACACGATGAGCGGGGCTGGATGGGGAGTTCGCAGATTCTTGGTGGTGGAAACAGTTTAGGGTCTAGACCTGGAAGTGCTGGGGGTGGAGGAATGAGGGAGGTGTTGGCGAGGGCCGCGGAAGAGAGGGCCAAAAGAGCGAGAGAGGAGAAGAGGGATCCTTCTTCGTAGATTCTTACACTCATTGCGTTTCTGTACTGCACATATACCCATGCATGATGATTTTGATAGACATGAACAACATAATGGAACCAGCTATATACAATGCATTCAAACCTGCTCGTTGACAAACAACCCAGCCATCCCCTGTCCAGTACCAATGCACATACTTGTAACGAGTACCTTCGCCTTCGTCCTCCTCGCCTCGCTCAAGATCGTTGCGATTTGACGAGCGCCTGTAGCCCCAAGAGGATGACCCAAGGCAATCGCACCACCCCTCGGGTTCACCTTCGCGTGATCCAGCCCCAGATTCTCAATACAATAAACCGCCATCGAAGCAAATGCCTCATTGATCTCGAAGATGTCGACCTCGCTCTTATCAATATTGAACTTGCTCAACAACTTCGGGATCGCAGCCGTCGGCCCAATCCCCATAACCCTAGGCGGGACACCAGCAACAGTGGCACCAACAAACTTTGCCAGAATTGGCTGACCGAGTTCAATAGCCTTGGAACGCCTCATGAGCAACACCGCAGCCGCACCATCAGTGACCTGACTTGAGTTTCCACCTGTGCTCTTATCCCCGAAATCCGGGAACGCGGGCCGGATCTTCGACAGGCTCTCTACGGTCGTGCCATACCGGACTCCATCATCCTTACTAAGAGTAACAGACTTTTCCTCTCCAGTCTTGGGATCCTTGACCCTCGTCGTAATCGGCACAATCTCATCATCGAACCACCCGCTTTTCTGCGCAACCTCCGCCCGCCGGAAACTCTCCGCCGCGTAGACGTCCTGCTGCGCACGACTAATGTTGAAATCCTTGCCGACGTTCTCGCTCGTCTGGCCCATAGGCTGCATGCAGTCTGCGGCTTCTTGGTTCTTCAGCACTTCACTGTTGAAGGGCTTTATGAGGCGGTCTCCGCCGACGGACATGAGTTCTGCGCCGAGAGCAACGCCGACGTCGATCGCCCCGAGCTGGATCTGGTTCGCGATGTCCTGGACTGCCTTAAGACCGGAGGAGCAGAATCGGTTAACGGAGGATGCACCGGAAGTATGTGGGATTCCGGCGGCGAGGGACGCAGCGCGGACGAGGTAGGCGGCTTTGCCGTCGTTGACCTATTCATTCCTGTTACCACTCGTCCTTATCGAAGGTAGT